>NW_007251205.1:0-76642 GCF_000164805.1 Carlito syrichta | reverse complement strand
GCCCAGCAGGTCGAGGCTGCAGTGACCGGGAGTGGCCACTGCACTCCAGTCTGGGTAACAGAGTGAGACTCCAACTCAAAAAAAAGAAAAAAAGAAAAGAAAAAAACAAACAACCCCATTATAAAGTGGGCAAAAGATATGAACAGGCACTTCTCAAAGGAAAACATCTGAGCAGCCAACAGAAAAATGAAGAAATTTACAACCTCACTAATCATCAAGGAGATGCAAATTAAAAGTACACTGTGATACCACCTAACTCCAGTCAGAATGGCAATTATCAATAACTCAAAAAATAACAGATGCTGGAGAGGATGTGGTGAAAAAGGAACACTACTACACTGTTGGTGGGAGTGTAAACTAGTGCAACTTCTGTGGAAAGCAGTGTGGCGATTCCTAAAAGCTCAAAATATCGACCTCCCATATGATCCTGCAATCCCCTTACTGGAAACTAAAATCACTCTATAAAAAACATAACTGCACATGAATGTTTATTGCAGCATTGTTCACAATAGCAAGAACCTGGAACCAACCATGCTGTCCATCAAAAGAGGACTGAATTTAAAAATGTGGTACATATATACAGTGGAATACTATGCAACCATTAAAAAAACAAAATCATGAATTTCGCAGCAACCCGGATGGAACTAGAGTCTATAATACTGAGTGATCTCTCACAGAAACAAAGATCTGAATACCACATAATCTCAGTCATATAGTGGACCTTGAACATCTATCATAACACTATAAGAAAAATATTGACAGTGGTTGGAAACTATGGGGTGGTGGTAGGGAGGGGAAGGGAAGTGGGATTAATGATAGTCAATATCTGTCTGGGCACGGGGAGACACCCCTTATCAATAAGGGTGCCTGAATGATGTACATTTGTATACCTAACCCTTAACTGTCCCCAACAATTTTATAATAACAAATATTTTTTAAAAATAAAAGAAAGGAAGGAAGAAAGAATGTATAGATAGACAGATAGATGATATTAGGCTCTCACTGTATTGTTGGTTTTTTTTTTTTTATTTCAACTAATGGCAATGGATAAAAATTTGCAAAGTGAAAGCTAAAATCTAAGATAAGAAATATGCCGTATCATATTTGCTTCTATAATTTGCACCTTCATGTTTTATTCTCATATATTTTAATGTGTTCCATCTTACATGCTAAATGCTAACCAATAATTTTATATAGAAGTTGTTATTTAAGTATCTTGGTATCACCTACAATCCAATTTACCAACTTCAAAGACCATCAGTATCACCTATTTGCCATGCTAAACACATATCACACCTGCCCACCCACATAAAATAATAAATACAAAAAATGTAATTTTAAGTCACTGCAGAAATTCTGATTCTGTAGGTGGTCAGGAATAGAGTCTTGGAATTTAATTATTTAATTTAAGTATTTAATTATGTTCCCCAAGTTACTATAACATAGTCTGTGTATGCACCTGATTTTCATAATAATACTTTTTTTTTCAGAATAAGCTTGTAGAAGCAATTACCACTAAGATTATGCTAGTATTTATATTGTTTTTAGATACTGTAATATTTTTATTGGTTCTTGGACTGAGTAAAAATAGGCTATCTTAGGTGGTTGCTTATACTTTATATCACATATCAATAACTTTGGAAGTGACAAAGAAATTTGGTACTTTTTTTGCACAGTTTTCTTTATTTCAGAAACCTTGAACTTCTGAACAGCATATTCAGCCTCTTATCTCTTTAAGGGCTAGTTTTAAACAATTCTTATCTCTCCAGAGAGAGAGCTGATTGAATTCATGGATTAATCAGTCACTTGATTCCTTTGTTTCATAGGCTTGTTAGTTTTTCATTGGTATCACTGTCAAAGAGGTGAACAGTTTGAATGGAATTTAGTGAAATGAAAATCAATCACAGACCAATACACAATAAAAGAAAAGAGAAACTTCATTTATAATATGAAAAATTTGGAGTAGATACTATTGCAGTATAGCTTCTCTAGGAGGCAGGAAATAAGTGAAGTTTAGGTTACAGAATATTTTTAAGGTGTGTCTTAGAAAGCAACATCAATGAGAGGGAGAAGAAAAAAGGATTAGACAGAGGGTGTAGCTGAGATGCACGCATGACTGCTTCAGGAATCCACAGGGAACCTGGAACTGAAATAGTTGGTTGGGGTTGCCACATGATTAGGACAAATAGACAGGTCACTATACTCCCATCTTGTCGGGTCACTGAATGTTGGCCATGCATGGAAGGACATGACCTTGAGTGAGTCAGCAATCCCTGGAGGGGTATACAACAATGGCTGTCCACTGGCAGTACTCCTAGAAGCAGGACAACAAGTTGTTTTGTAAAGGGGTATACAGGTGTTACATTCTCATGTTCACAAAAGATGCTTCCAAGTGTTTTCCTAGCCTCCATTTCTCTGCCTGTTGATGATGCCACACTTCTTATGCCTTATATTCATTTGCAGTCAATGCCAGTGTTTCTCAAACTAAGTGACAGATTACATTTCACAAAAGGTGTATTAGAAATATTCAGTGTTGATTTAAAGCACAGTGATTATAATGTCTACTAAATATCTGTAGACTTGAATTCATTGAACTTATCCTTCATAAAATTATATACATAAATTTAGTTTAAAATACAAACACAAGCAAATAACAAGTCAATCACTTTTAATTTGACGGTATGTTCACTTTAATAGTTTAAAGATCAAACTAAAAAATAAGTATATGATTATCTGATTTGACAACAATAATAATAATGAAGAGAAACTGGTTGTAACTGGTTGGGAACTTGAAGTTCTTTACAGATCAGTCTCTGAATGTTGTTTTACTAAGGTGACACTGAACCACACTCTAAATTTCTAAGTTTTTTCTTTCTTTCTTTTTTTTTTGCAGATAAGGTTAGCATTGAAATCTCCCCCAAGAATTAGAAACAAAAAAATTTACATACTATTGTGGCCACATAACAATGTTTTGGACACTGATAGACTGCATACTTGGCAGTGACCCAATAAGATAGTAATGGAGCTGAAAAATTCCTTTTGAGTAGTGAAGTTGTAGCCTTCAGAACATCATAGCACAAGGCAACACGCACCTGTCTGTGGGCATGCTTGCATAGACAAACCTACTGCAGTGCTAGTCATATAAAAGTATAGCACATACGGTTATGTACAGTACACAATACTTAATGATAATACATGGACTCGGTGACCTGTTTATTAATGTACTATACTTTTTTATCATTATTTAAAAGTATATTCCTCCTACTTATCTAAAAAAAAAAACAAAAGGTTAACTGTAAAACAGCCCCAGGTAGGTCCTATTGGAGACATTCCAGCAGAAAGCAGAATTTTTATTATAGGAGATGACGGCTCCACGTGTCTTGCTGCCCCTTAAGACTATTCAGTGGAACAACATGTGGAGGTGGAAGGCAGTGATATTGATGATCATGACCCTGCGTAGGCCTAAGCTAAAGTATTTTTGACTCAGTTTTTAACACAAAGGTTTAAAAAGTAAAATTAATTAATTAATTAAAAATGCTTAAAATAAGCAAAGTTCATAGGATAAGTACGTAAAGAAAATATTTTGGACAGTTGTACAATCTTTTTGTTTTTGTCTGTTATTACAAAATAAGAATATTTTTAAATGCAAAAGTTAATGAAGTAAAAAGGCAATATTAATTTAGTATTGAAGAAATGAAAATGGTTTCTATAAACTTAGTGCAGCCTAAGTGCACAGTGTTTATAAAGTCTACAGAAGTGTACAGTGATGTCTAAAGTCTTCACATTCACTCACCACTCACTTGTATTCTTACCCAGAGCAACTTCCAGTCCTACAAGATTCATTTGTGGCAAGTGTCCTATACACTTTTTATCTTTTACCACATTGTACTGTACCTTTTTCTATGTGAAGATATATCTAGTACACAAATAATTAGCCATTGTGTTACAATTGACTGTACTATTGAGTACAGTAATATGCTGAGTATGTGTGTAGCCAATGTATAAAGTAAGAGATACCATTAAGGTTTGTGTAAGTACACTCTATGACATTCGCACAACAATGAAATCACCTCAGAATACATTTCTCAAAAGGTATCATTGTCATTAAGCTATGTATGATTCTACTTAAAAATTACTAAGAGTAGATTTTGAATTCTCACCAAAAAAATGATAAATATATGAGGTAATGCATATTTAATTAGCATATTTATCCATTCTACAATATATATTCCAAACACATCATGTTGTAAACAATAACATGCACAAGTTTTATTTGTCACCTTAAAAATCCAGTAAATTCTAAAGAATTTTTAAAAAAGCAACATGGTGCTTTAAAAAGCATATCTAGTGATTTCTTTGCACAAAGGAACATTTTAGGCTAAAATTAAGTATATACAACACAATTTTCTGGTAAATAAAACAATGAAATAAAATTTTATTGAGTAAATACCTCTATTCCAGAGAAAATATTTTATTAGTTAATCATGACAATAGAATATTACACATTTTCAGTAAATACTTCCCATTACTAGACAAAGGGAGCAGTTGGAGGAAGCGAAAAAAAAATTGTATGGGATTTAAGTCTTTTAAAAATTTCTTTTACTCTTTCATTTTTGGGAGTTCCCATCTGTTTCATCTCAACAGTAGACATCATTCATTGAAATGAGTAACAGAGTCTGGTCCTTCTTTTTCCCCCACAAAGCACATGCCCTTGGAAGTTCAGGGTGATTTTCTTTGAATTAATTCTGTAACAACTCTAAAATATCCCATCACCTCGTGTAACATTTACAAACCTAAAAATCTAAGTTTTTGTGTGATATCAAAGACCATGCAAAATAATCCATTCCGTTGGGAATTGCCCATAATTATAGTTGGTGCTTTGTGTTATGAGCAATATCCTGAATAATAGAAAGAGTTCAGGATAATATTCTACCAGAAAACATAGACTGGTATTGTTTAATATAGCCTGTCAGTACATACTTTTTTTTTTCTTTTGACTGAACTTATTTCTTTTCCAGGGATATTTTATGTCTTGATTCAGTCTATGTACCCTCTACAAGACCTTTGCAGCAGCATTATCACTTGACGCTAAGTGATGGTTTTAGCTTTCTCTGTTCTGTGTATAGACTTAATAAACTTAGTTAGACTTCACTTTTATCTATTTACCTCTTGAATTCAATCAATCTCTAGGGATGCCCTCGAGCACAAAGCACTTGATATTTACTTCAATATCTGATTTTTGATCCAGTTGTTAGCAATTCTAAAAAGAAAAAAAATGAAAAGCTTGTTTATCTCCTTTTCTTTCAGTGATACCGTGGGGTCAGAGGGAAGAATATATGTGCTGAAATAAGCGTTTTGGTAACAAAGCTCCTATGTGGCAAATTCTTAGATGCTTCAGTGAGTGTTACTTTAGAAAAATACATAAATGCAGCTAGAGGCCACTGCTTTAACAACGCTTGGTTTTCCCTAAAATAAACTCCTGGGGCTCTTTAATAGCTATGTCTTATTGTCTCAGCAAAGTAATCTTAACTTTTCCTTGCTAATAGACTGTATATTGAGACATTGCACTGAATATTCATTACCCACACAAGGACCAGGGCATGACAATGAAAGTGTGGTTGCGGATAGTAAAAAGGGAGAATTTATTTAATTTGCAAAATCTACGAAAAATGTAGATCCTGAGTTCCAATGCATTCCTTCTACAGCAGGCGAAACCAACTGACTCAGAGAATAAATTCTACTGAATTACAAACACTCATATTCCTTCTAGATACTTGCTTACTCACAATTGAGATTTGGGCAATGATTGCAGGAAAAGTATTTGAATAATATTACATTCATACTTGAGAATGTTGTCGTCTTTAGGTGTTAAATAGGATTTTTTTTTTTAGCAAGATGAGCCAGAGGGTAGAAGAGAGGAGCATCTGAGACAGGGATAAAGAGGTGGTTTTGTAGGCAGGACTACGCAAGAGCCTGGCAGAGTACAACCTCTGAGAACCATGACAGTTTCCTGGAAAAGAGTTCGGAACAGAGCAATATGAGATATTAAGCAAAAAAAATAAAATAAAAATAAAAATACAGGGGCCAAGAACCACATAGAGCTCTGATCTTTGAAGCACCACAAATGCTCAGTGGGATTCAGCAGAGTTCAATACCTTTGATCTCAATGAAAACTGAGAGAACTTGAAAGGAAATAAGCCTAAACTAGAGCACCAGGATCTACTCTTGATCCTGACCTTCTCAAATATGTCTTCCATACAGTTTCCATTGGGAATTTTCCTTTCTTCTTTCTTTTAATGCTTAGCGCGCGCGCGCACACACACACACACACACACACACACACGTAAATATATAATGTTACTGAGAAGCATAAATGTCATGACATATTTCAGTTTTAGTGCCAAGGTAATTACTTACCTTTTTGCTTTACTCTTCTCTCCCTCTCTTCTACAACCTCCCTATATATCATGAAAATTCAATTTGATCTCTCAAAAGTGCCATACATGAGACATGTTTCAGATCGAATCTTTGTTCTCTAAACCTGCTTCTTTCCAATATATTCCATCTTACTGAATGACACCACAATTTAGGAATAAGCTTTGATACATCATATTCTAGATCCATTACAAAGTCACACTGGTTTTAGAGTCTAACCATCAGTTCAGACTCCACTTCTTTCCAACTGAACCCTCATGACACTCATTCAAACAAATACAGCTTCTTACCTGGACCACAATAATTGGCTATTAAAAGTGCCAATTAAACCTAACTTAAATATTCTCAAATATGTTTCCACACATATTTATCTTTTCTTCTTTTTTATCTTAAATAATGATATAGCCTCTTTATGCATGTATATATATTTGCAGTTTAACTTAAATGTATAAATTTGGTATTAGAAATGTTTTTGTTTTGTGGTAAAAACCTTTATTTTTCTTTACCTGGTTTTGCTAGATTTTTCTCTTCCAGTCTTTTCCCATGCCCACCTATATCAGGCCCTTATTTCCCCAGGTTGCCCAAGTTAGCAAACTAGTAGGCATCACTTCATATTGGTCTCCAGAATCATAAGACCATATGCAAATATGTAAGATAGAGATCGTGTGTCATTGTTTTCTAAATTATGATCATATTCTAAGTAATTTTTTTCTCACTAAATAACTTGTAGACATCTCTATTTGATATACATTTGGATAACATTTGTATATACGCTGGTAACATTCTATGTTGTATGCTAGGTTTCTATTGCTGTATAACAAATTACCACAAATTTAGCAGCTGAAAACCAACCCCATTTATTCTTTCATGGTTTTGTGACTCAGAGGTCTACACAGGCTTGACTGAGTTCTTATCTTAAAATCTCACGAGGTCAAAATCAGTGTGTCATTTTACCAAAACCCTGTGAAAGTTTCCTAGCTCATGCAGTTGCTGGCTAAATTCATGAGATCCCTGTTTTTCTACTGGCCATGAACTGGGAACAAGTCTGTGCTCCCAAAATAGTACTGTATTCCTTCTCACATGGCCACCTTTATCTTCTAACCAGCTACAGCATGTGAAGTTCTTCTTGTGCTAAAGCTATCTCTGACTTCATCTTCTGCCATCAGCCAGAAAAAAACTCTGTATTTTTAACAAATCATCGGATTAGGTCAGGCCCACCCAGACAATTACCATATTTTAAGGGCAGCTCTGCTACATAACAAACATAATCACAGGTGTCATATCTTATCATATCCAAAGAGCAATTTTAGAATTCTGCCTGCCATAGGACATCACCATTTCTTCAGGTTTAATAGATGCATAGTGTTCAGTTGGAGGTGCCATAATGTCATCTATCTACTGATGGCTATTCATTCATTTTCCTTATTTAATCATCACAACTCTCATACCTATCCTCCACCAAAATGTATTAATAGCCACCAGGCCCTGTGTCCTCTGACCCCAATCTTTCTCTCCAGTTCCCTTGGCTGTCAGTCACATTCCTTTTCATTGTGTGTTTTATATAGTCCATCTGTAGTCCTCTGAACTATCCAATATCCTTCACAGACAGGGAATGGATGCATGTATTTCCAATGCCTGGAATGCATCACACATGCATACACACACTTACAGACTCAAACTTGTGTTTGTTAACCTCATATCTTCTTTCAGATCTAGCTAAGTTATCAGTTCTCTAGATATGCCTTCCTTGTTTTTTCTAAGTAGACCATTTACTCAGCCAAAAACTTTCGTATGTTCATGCACCTGTCTCTTATAGTTCAGAGTTATTACATTTTTACATTTATTTGTGTGATTGTTCATAGTAGTACCCTTGAATAGACCACAATTTTTATGGAAACAGTGATCTTTTTTTCTCCTGGATTTTTAATTTATGTTTCTTATAATTACTATTTAAGCCTATAGTCTACCAGAGTATGAGTACATAAAAGTACTTGACATATGTTTGCTGAATAAATAAAGACAAATGGATATAAATTGATATAAATATTTATACTAAAAATACTAAAATATAAATGATAAAATAATAAAATTTTTTGAAAAGTAACTTAAAATTTGTTATAGGATTGTAAGAATAGAATTAACATAAGTAGGCTATAGGATTCCACCCATTTTCTACAGCTCAATATGCATTTTATTTCAATGCTTTCTGATAGCAAAGAAAAGAGAAACATAGAATAAAATATATACATTTTTCAGAGAAAGCAGCACTATCTGTCTTTCCTTGCACTTAAATCTGAAGAATGTTTTCACCTGGGGCTTTGTATAGGATAATCATTTTTTAGATACTTTGTTCAGCTTTTCTGTGTTTGGGGATTCAATTATTTGGAGTATAATAATAATTATATTATTAGAGCAAACCTTTATATAGTACCTACTCTGTGCCAGGTACCACTCAAATACTCTGTCTCCATTATTTAAACTATTTTTAAGAACAAAAGTCTGTCAAGTGTAATTATTATTATTATTTATTTATTTATTTATTTATTTTTTTAGTTGGAGTCTCACTCTGTCACCCAGACTGGAGTGCAGTGGCCGCTCCTGGCCACTGCAGCCTCGACCTGCTGGGCTCCGGCGATCCTTCCGCCTCAGCCTTCCGAGTAGCCGGAATTACAGGCATGCGCTACCACGCCTGGCTGATTTTTTGATTTATTGTAGAGATGAGGTCTCACTGCCCAGGTGGGTCTCGAACCTGCGGGCTCAGGCAATCCACTCACCTCAGCCTCCCAAAGGCGCGGGATTACAGGCTGAGCCACCGAGCCCGGCTAAGTGCAATTATTATCCCTTACTGTGATGAGCGCTAAGTTGAGGCACAGAGCGTCTAAGTAACTTGCCAAAGAGCTGAGATTTATTTTTCTTGTCATATAATGAAATTAAAACTATCTTCAGTAATCATGAAGAAACAGCTCATACAATTGGAAATTCTCCAAAGTTTTAATTTCAAAACTCTTTACCAGCCAAATATGTTTTACTAAATTAGATGTAACAAGCAGGTGGAAAGACTGGTCAACATTTTATAATTTTCTTTGATTTTTCTTTATCTGCCCATTTCTTTTTGAAGCAGTGCTAAAAACAGTAAGAGAAAAATTTTCATCTATGCACCAATGGTATTCATTCATAAGAGTCTTCTCTTAAAATCATAATCTATGTCTTTATGACCCAGACTAGAGAAATAAAGCCAATCTGTAGCTGGCACTAGCGAATACCTGAGGCCCTGTCAGTTCCTCTCCACTGTTTTGATCACCCTCACACAACTCCCCTAATAATTACATCAGGTGGAACCATCACACAACTCCCCTAATAATTACATCAGTGTTACATATTGATAAAAAGAAGCAGGTATGTTTGGCAATATCATCGGGTTTCTGAATTTTAAACAATTTATTTTAACTAAAAATGAAGACAATGCACTACCAAATTAACAAATACACGAGGTAGTTTACTCAATGAAGTACATGAAAGGAAGAAAAAGTTTGGCATGTGAAATGCTGCCCAGAAGATACAAGAAAAGAGAGAAAATTTGTGAAAAGAAAGAAGGAATTAAATTATAGCAATCTGTGCTTATATTGCTCTTTATTGATTACATACCACTTTCATAATATTATTTCTTTTTAATCCCGTAGACAGTTTTTTTTTTAAGTAGTTGACATTTTTCCCATTGTGTAGATAAAGAAAATAAACACTCAAGTTTAGTTTACCCATGGTAGAGGTATAGGCAAAATCTGAACTCAGCTTCAAGTTTGGATTCTATAGTCAGAGCAGAATGACTTCTTTTATCAAATATGCATTAACAACTCACCCTGCAATACATTTTACAGAGTATTGTAATCCATAATAACTAAAAAAAATTGAGTTTTAGAAACTCACAACTAAATAAATAATCACAGAGAAATAAGTGAAGAAGTTTTGGTTTAAGGTAGACAGTAATATGTGTTCTGATAGAGTCACAAACATACTAGAGAGAAGAAAGAGAGGCAGATAAAAATCCTAGATGGGTCTCTGCAGGCATCTTGGAGAGTTTGAAATTTGAGTGGGCTTCAAAAATCTTTTTATTAAGTGTATATGGGGAAAAGAATATTCTAGGCAAAGGGAACAGCTTGAACAAAGAGCCAGAGGCAAAGAAGAGAATCAGAGTTGTGGAAGAAAGCTTGTAAGTCAATAAAATCGAAAAACTAGTTGCATGAAAAATGTAATCAGAGACGATCTGATGTTAGGTAGAAGAGGGTCAACATTTGAAGAGTTTTGAAAGGAAGGCTGAGGTTCTGAATTTAACTCTTTTGCCCAGAGCCTGCCTTGGGCTATTTTTTTTTTTTTTTTTTTTTAAACCAAGAAGAGACAACATAACGATGGAAAAACAGGAAGTTATTTTGATTCATTTAAGGATGTCTACATTTTCTCAAATGTCTGATATGTTTTTAAGCATAGCTTTTCCAGGTCTGAAATGGCATGATGAAAGGTTTGGAAAAGTATGTTCACAGTAGTGCAAAATCTAAATTTCTCCAGTCAAAAAATGTTTTGAAAAATGTCATGTGCACAGAAATAATTTACATTACCCTTCAGAGAATAACAAGATGTACTGATTCCTAAAGATTCCTGAAAAGAAACCTTCTTCCAGTTTAAAAAAAAATGAAGTAAAATACTCCATCTACAACATATTAAATGAGGGTGCCAGCTTCCTGAAAAATGTTGATCAATAAACATTATAAACAATTTAGAACATAAATATCTTTCAAAATGAAGGATGCCACAATATCAGTTATGAGTACTTTATAAAGAAACAAAATTTTAAAGGACAAAAGTTAACTAAATACTTTCACCCAGTTGTTTATTCATATCAATAGCTCAGTATTAAATAAAGTACTGAATACCTCAGTATTAAATAAGGTTAGGACAAGTTTTCCAAATAATGAGGCCTGACAAAGATTTCTCCTTGACGCTTTATAAAAGAAGGTATCACATTTTGTACTGGAATAAGACACAATAAATACATCAACGATGTTCTCATAGCTATTTCTTTTGAAAGAACAATTCAACTATTGCAGTTTTAGAAAGTAAAAAAACAGTGCATTCTAAATGTGCAGCTTTTTGGTGATCTGAATGTTTCATAGATAAAATTCATATAATAAAAAAGGTGTGTTCTGAAATTGTATAAAGAGCATACCCAGAGATATGGGAGAGTGTGCAGGGTTATCAAAGTCATTGAAGTTAGAATCATTTTTAAGACTAAAGTTAAATTAAGAGAAGCATGGCTTTTCATAGTGTAGTATGTACAATTAGCATAATCTCCTCCTCCAAAAAAAAAAAAAGAGGGAAAAGCATGAGACTTCTAAGAAATTTCACTCTGTTTGCAGCAAGCTATTTGACTTTGTTCTTAGTAACTCGTGAGTACCAATTTACTCATAGCCATATGGCGATGTCAGTGAAAATGGTTGAAATTATGACTTCAGAGGAAGGGTAAGAGATGATATACGAGTTACAGTTTGTGATGTGCCCCAGGGGGCTACATACTTCAGCCTCCGTTTCCCACTAAAGTCAATCATCCACTGATAGCAGCAAAATTTCCTTTGAAGTTACAAATGAAGAGACTAGAGATAGATAAATTAGAAGTAGAAAGAAAAATCTCCAAGAGGCAAGATGTGTAGCATGTTGAGAACAGTCTCTGGAGCCAGTAAACCCTTGTTTAAAATCCTAATTTGTTGTGTGACTATAATCAAATTACAAATATGCTCATGTGCAGCTGGGCCCGGTGGCTCATGCCTGTAATCCCAGTACTTTTGGAGTCCAAGGATGGAAGACTGCTTGAACCCAGGAGTTTGAGACCAACCTAGGCAACATAGCAAGACTTCATCTCTACAAAAATAAAAAATTAGCCTGGCATGGCAGTGCATACCTGTAGCCCCAGCTACTCAGAAGGCTGAGGTGGAAGAATCACCTAAGCCCAGGAGATCGAGGCTGCAGTGTGCTTTGATTAGAACACTGAACTTTAGCCTGGGTGACAGAGTGAGACCTCAACCCAAAAAACAAAATGCTCATTTGCAAATAGAAATAACAATAATATACACTTCATATATTATAGTAAATATTTCAAAATATAATAAGCCACTAGCCTCCTTGAAACATTTGAAATGTAACCAGTCTAAATTCAGATGTGCTGTTAATTGTAAAATATGCACTGGATATGTTGAAGACTTTGTGTGAAAAAAGTAATGCAAAATATTGCATTAATACTTTTCTACGTAGTTCATATCTTATGATGATGATTTGTATAAAATATATTATTAAAATGAATACCACAATCTCTTTAATTTTTAATATTCTCATTTGTTTTATATATCCATTCTGCTAGGTGGACAGGATTGGTTTGATCATACCAATTATACAGATAAGAAAACTGAGGCAAAACGAAATTAAGGTTAAGACAAAATTTCACAAGTAGGGATGAAACTTAGAAACAAAGTTCTACCTTATTTTTTGTTTGTTTGTTTCACTTTACTGTGTTGCCTCTAAAAATCATCAATATACATAATATTAGTAATGATAACTACAGTAACAACTTTATTTATTTAGTGTTCTTGAGGCTGGTGCTGTTGTAAGAACTTTAAATAGGTTAGCTAATTTTATACTCACACTCACTCTTGAGGAAGATGCTATTTTAATCTCTGTTTTACAAATGGGAAAAGTGGGATGCAAAGCAGAATCTGTTGGGTATTGACCTCTTATGCTTTGATCTCTCTCCCTAGACTTTGACTTCAATTAGGAACCATATTCTGGGTCCCTGAAACTTATTTAATTTTCAATCTTATAGTAGGACATCTTTGCACCTGCAATGCACATGCCGAAGTTTACTCTATAATATTGGATTGCTAACCATTACTATCGAGCAGCCTTTGCTCAATAGTTATCAATGACTTTAAGCATTAACTCTTCAGTGTTTGTGTATTTTGTGGTTAAGAGTGCAAGTTCTGGAGACAGCCTGCTGGTTTTAAATCCCAAATTAAGATTTCCTAGTTATGAATTTGGGCATGTTACTAAACTCAAGTCACGGATTGTTTTTTAATCTCTAAAAAAGAAAAATTATGGAAATTGAAAGAAAGTAGCCCAATAGTCTCTTTTAAATAGGAAAGTATACTAAAACCTCTGTGAAGGTTGATTTTTTTCCAGAGGTTTCAGTGACACTATAAAAAAGTCATTCTGAAAATCGTGATTTCAATGAATTGTTATTACTTTACATTTTGTATAGTGAAATGAAAGTAGGAATAATAAAAATAATATTGTTATATCAATATCTGCAAATAAGTAGATGATAGACTAGATAGACAATAGATAGATGATGATAGAGATAGATTGATAATAGATTCTAGACAGACAAAGGGATTGTGTGATTGGGGATTGTTAATGTGTTACAGTGTTGCCCTATCTCTTAAGTTTATAATTGAGAAGAGCTTTGTTATCAGTTTTGACATTAAATGTGTATAAAAACTTTGGGATTATGTACTTATCAT
Source organism: Carlito syrichta (assembly GCF_000164805.1). Taxonomy (NCBI): domain Eukaryota; kingdom Metazoa; phylum Chordata; class Mammalia; order Primates; family Tarsiidae; genus Carlito; species Carlito syrichta. The sequence continues at coordinate 62,648 of NW_007251205.1, read as the reverse complement.
TTTTTTGTGTAAGCAACAAATTGACACTATTTTTACTGCAGCATCTTTTTTTTTTTCCAGTAATGTAAACTTGCAAAGCATGTAAACTGACTGTATGATCAGGCTCTGTGTATTTATTTTGCAATAGTTAAGTGTAAGGTGATAAGCGTGCAATTTTTCTCAGGAAATGATATAAGGTTGTAGAATAAATGTAGACAACACTCTTTGAATTTATTAAGTTTTAAGTATTAACTTTGGCAGCCATGAAATAAATATTGCTCAATTCCATTTGAATTGTATGTTCCCAACCTCCATTTTTCAACATTCTCTCAGTACTTTGTCTTTCAAACTATCATAAATGTAATGAAGAACATGTATTTTTACCTTCACCAATAATCCTGAAGTAACTTTTAAACATGAAAAATAACTCTTAGTCAGTGGGATCTGGTTAAGGATGAAATAATACTAAATCTTCTCTTGATTCATTGCTATAAATTTTATCTCTCTGGATTCAGTAATTTAATTCTCTATGTCTCTATGGCTACTGATGCATAAGAGTTGTATATATAAAACCCAAATACTCACCAAGCTAAAAATATTAAAGCAAGTGAGAGATTGTATTTAGTATTCAAAGCCATATTATAATACTTATTTGGCCTATTTTTTTATAATTTCAAAAATACTAGCATCACATTAATGGGTAGTTTATAGATTTGTTCAATCAGCAGATATTTTCAATGTTTTCTTCTAATGAAATACTGTAATAGACTCTGATTAAATGCCTAAAAAATAACACCTGTCTTCAAGTAACTAACACCCTGAATATAGTTCCATCTTTGCCAATATTTCTAATTGAGAATATAGAGGAACAAGTATGTAAGTGCACCTGAAAGTCAGAGAATAGGGACATAAAGGTAAGATTCACCAAGGAGGCAATGTTCAAACTGCCTCTTCGATGCAAATTGTCCTAGTGGACAAGCCAGTACAGGGTTTCAGGCAAGGGGCATTCAGACTTTGAAGAGAAAATTACTCACGGAGGCAAATGCAAACATATATTAAGAAACAGAATGGTATGTTTAAGAAATTGTTAGTAGTTACATACGTTCCAAGTGTATATTGCAAGAGAAGAGATAGGGTTGAAAAAAGATGGGCTTGAGTCGAAAATTTAAGGTTAGCTCATAGAGTAGACCTGGCCTCAATATTCATATAGAATGAGGAAAGAGTACAATTGAAGATTTACATATCTGGCATCAAACATTCTAGTAGTTATACATTGAGTTTAAATAACTTATCTCTTTTTACTGTGAGTTATATACCTCATATGACTTGGAAGGCAGGCTTTTAATTTAAAATTCTAGGACATTTTGGAAATCTATGTCAGAATGTGACAGAGAGAGAGAGAGAGAGAGAGCTGCTTCCTGTACTCTGGGCTGCAGTCTGTCTCTCTACCATTCCCATCTGTCTCCACCCCATACACTGAGAGATTCACACAAAGAGATATGGCAATCCCAGCACACACACACAACCTCTACTCTCATCCTCTTCTCCACATGACTAAATTTTGACTATTCCCAGGGCCCAGGGATGCACACACATGGGATTAGAGTCCCAGCTATGCAAAGTCTGGTCTGAATCTGTTGCCTCTTAGTCACTAATGAGGTCTCGGGGTATAAACACCTGTGGTGCTGTCGGCTATCAAGAAACTGACCCAGGTTTGACCTTCTTAAGCTCTATAAACAGAATAATTGTAGGTAAACATTTTAGGGCAAAGCCTGAAAAGTGTGGGATACAGGAGCAAGAATTCCAGGTGAGTATCTTCCCTTGACCCCTAGACTGTTTCCCTACTGAGAAGGCTGGGTATAGTAAGAGGACCATATGAACTTTTCTACAGCACAGCAACGTGAGCAGGGTGCCCCTTGTCTGTGTCTAGGACTAGTAGCCTTATAAACTATGCATAAGAGTTGGACCATTTTTACAGCCTAAAGAAAGCCATTGAAGAATTTTTAGTAGTTAATATCTTAGGTAGCATGTTTGTCATTTGTGCAATATAAATTAGTGAAGAACACAAGTAAGAAAATTTCCATTTCTAAGTAAAGTAATATTGCAGACATATTGTGAGAACTAAAACTTAACTAACCTTTATTTCTCCTCCCTTATCCAGAGTTCTTTCTAAGTTCTATCTTTATCACTCCTGATAAAGATTCACCAGATGGGGTTTTACTACCATATTGCTCTGTATACTAACGTTTGTTTTCCAAACTGACTCTGGCATAACATCACATCGCAAATAAAGAAGAAAATCAAAGTATTTTATGGCCCTGCAAGACCATCTCTTTGGGACTCCCAGAATCGAGAACCTTGTAAAATGTGTATCTATCCTCTGTGAAGTCTGCCTCATATGGGATTACATCTACATTTCAATTAACTTGGAGTTTTTCTGCCCCTTTATCTCAACGAAACATCTCAAAATTCCGTAGATAGGAACTACAAATTGCCAGTCAAGAAATTCTTAAATTCACCTATAACCTATAAGCCCCCACTTAGAAATTTCCTGCCTCTCCAGAACAAACCGATGGAAATCTCCCATATTTTGATTTATGCTTTTTATAACTTCTGCCTCTCTAAAATTATATATAACCAGGCTACCATTCAAGCACAGTGGGCACATGTGCTCAGAACCTCCTGGGGAGATATGTCATGGGTCTAACTCCTCAAGTTTGGTTCAGAATAAACCATCTTAAAATGTTTTATATAGTTTGGCATCTTTTTATCAACAATTATAACCTTCTTTAAAAGATCTCACTTATTAACATGCTGCACAACAGATAGAATTGTCAAGCTACATAATTAAAATATGCATTACTATGTGTCAAGTGTAATGCTTTATTATTTAAAACCTTCTCAATAACCATGCCAGGCTGAGGATTTAATCCTGATAATGTTCTCTCTGAGCACTGATAATGATAGACTTCCTTCAAAAGAGATTTGTAACTGTCTAGGCTGAGCCTCGCAGAATTCTAGGAAAGGGTAAGGAAAAGGAAAGAGACAGCTTTTAAAAGATGCAGACTTGGGGATTGGATCTAGGCATCCTGGTTTTCAAACAAACTAATCCTATTGTTCTGGCATGTATTTTTTAAGGATATAAACTGAGACTATCCACAAATCCTCCAGTAATTATTTTGTTGGAAATTGTTTACACAGGTAGCAACTCATACTATATGTAAATATAAGGATGGTGTTGAAATATAATAGACTTTAGATCTCAGAAAATATCAAACACATTGCAGTGTATGTTGTGGTATGACAATCTTCACACTCTTTGGGGGAAAAAAACCAAAACACTCATTTCCCTAGATGTTAGGGTTGGGTGTTGAGTCCATCTTTGAAAATTGTACTTTTCTTTAGAAAACCACTTCTGCTGAGGTTACATTCCCTTCCCAGGGAGAATTAACATACAATTAGTCAACTTAAGCCTCCTTAAAATAGTCCAAACTCCTTGCCTGCATGTCTGCATGAGGCCTTCTCAGCAATAAGGCTGATTACTTAATATCCTCTCCCTTTGCTAATCCTTCTTTCTTCACTACCCCAGAGGTATTGATCCTAAAGATTTCCCATTAACTCCCTTACATAAATTTCTGTCTCAGAGTCTACTTTCTGGAGAACAGGTCCATAAACATATAGTATTAAGTGCATTATCTCTTAAAACTGTTATCTCAAAAAGTAGGGAGAAAAATGACATGTATTTAAGATCACATGCGCCAATGCTCCGACTTTTCTTTAACACTGTAATTCTGAAAAGGAATTTACCCTTGTAAGTATGAATTAAATTTTTAAAAAATGTTCTTTGATGACAAAAGTCAAAGAGGCCTTTCTTCCCCTCCATTTCTTAAAGCATTTTTTTAAGAAACCCAGCGTATATAAATAATCTCTCAGTTTCTTTGATATGTATATAAACTTTTGTAAAGAATAATAAGCTGGTGTTACAACCCAGAAATGTTTCTCTTCAGGACTTGGGAGCCATCTTTTTGAAATGTAAACAAACATCCAGGAGGAAGTCAGGTGCCTATCCACCTGACTGCAGAATATTAGCATAAAGACCAGCTCTATGCTGTAACTATCTGGTTGTCATCAAGATACAGAAGTGTTCTTATTTCTTCAGAAAAAAAAGCGATTAACTTGCCCAGCTGGTCACCCCTTACCAGGTGAATTTGCTAAGCTCATTTTTTTGTTTGTTTGTTTTTTGAGTTGGAGTCTCACTCTGTCGCCCAGACTGAGTGCAGTGTGCAGTGGCCGCTCCCGGCCACCGCAGCCTCGCCTGCTGGGCTCCGGCGATCCTTCCACCTCAGCCTTCCGAGTAGCCGGAATTACAGGCGTGCGCTACCATGCCCAGCTGATTTTTTGATTTATTGTAGAGATGAGGTCTCGCTGCCCAAGCAGGTCTCGAACCCGCGGGCTCAGACAATCCACTCACCTCAGCCTCCCAAAGGCGCGGGATTACAGGCTGAGCCACCGAGCCTGGCTAGCTCATTTGTTTTTTTGTAGTTGTGTGTGTGTGTGTGTGTGTGTGTGTGTGTGTGTGTGTGTGTGTGTGTGTGTGTATTAACAAAATAATTTATCAACTATAGTTAGTAAATATTTGACCCAGCAAATGTCCATTGAATGATTGTAGAAGAAAGTTGATGTCTAAGATATGCTATTTAAGAATCTTCAGGCAAAAAGCAAACATTGGAAAAGTTAACATATCAAATACTGATAGATTTGTACTTGAAAAGTATAAAAGTAAAAAACTAAAATATAAATTGTATAAGAAAGATCTACAGACCTCTTTACTCTGAGGTAAGGCATAGGAAGCAGAAATACAGAAAAAGAGGGAAAAAAAAGTAATGTTAGCCTGATTCATACAGATGAAGAAAATTAAGCTGAGGAAAAAAATCTCATATTTGAAATTTTCACATATAAAAAAAGTTTTAGAATTTTCAATAGGACACACATTTTTTTGTTTGTTTCTGTTGTTGTTTCCTCTTTGATATAGATCACTTTCTACTTAAATATTCATAGACTTAAATCTCATGAATGGGAAAAATGAGTCTTCATGGTGAAGTTGCAAATGATGTGATATAATTTGAATAATATAATTTGGAAGTTATAAAAGAACAAACAGATATTGGCATTTACTCTCTCTTTCTCCCTCCTTCCCTACCTTCCAAAATTATTTAGATCTTTGACTTTCTGGTGGAAAATTATGTTTTGAAAAAATGTATCCTTATAAATTTCAGTAGAAATTGTTCTTCTTTTAATATAATTGTGCTGAATGTGAAAATCCATGTTACTCAACCCACTGTTTGTGAACTTCATATAATGAGTTAATGCAGTTCCAAGTTTTTATTTTGCAATTTAGCTAGGCAGCCAGAAAGCAAGAAAACATTTTTTCTACATTTTCTTTGCAGGCCCCAAAAGGAATGTGCCAATTGTCTTTCTTGTGCAGAATGTCCTAAGGGATCAAAGCTGCAAATCTTATCCACTACAAATAGTAGTAACTTTTCACAGCCAAAATAGTCAAGGTGGATTTATTACAGGGGAATTCAATTTTGAACTTTTTATCTGTTCCTTTCACAAATTCTGAGCCTGTGAATTGACACTCTGGAAGAGGGAGTCATTCTCTTTGTGTTTTTATTTGATCTGAAGATTAAAGTTTAATGACCTTCATTTTGTATATGATTGTAGCACAGTAGACTACTTCCTAATAAAAATTGGCAACAACCACAAAGCCACTATTGTGTATCGCTGACTGTATAACTAGCAAAAATTATTTGTAGTTACTTTAAATTAATTGTATATTACTCTCAATTTCTACCTTTTTCTTACATTGTTTTCTTACATTGTTTTTCCCTACATTAATTTATATAATTTTATTTACGGATCTAACTTTCTTAACGTTCCAAAACCCTTTGGATCCACTAAAATTTGAAATGCTATCTTCTTCCTCTCTATAGCATTGATTGCAATCAAATTTTATGGCTTGCTGTTTAAGCAAAATAACCACTAGCCATTTTATGTGCAAGGGAACATGTTGGATTTTCTGAATGAGATTGTCAATTCTTCCAAGACAAAATCATGTCTTATACTTTTGGGGTATGCCAAAAGAAAAAAGTTCTTTATTTTTTACCCTCTAGAACTCACATGCGCATTTACTGTGTAGCTGAAAATATGTAAACTGCAAAGTAGTGCACCCACACAGGCCCCCTTCTGAGGTTCTGAGTGTTCTCCACTTGGGATAAAAGGAAGATAAAGCAACCTCAGTCATGGGCTAGAGATTGATAGAGTTGCCCCAGCCTGGGATCGTTCTCTCTGTTTTGGTGGTTATCCTGGGGCTACGGATGATGTCAATGGTGGCAGCATGACCTCCTCACATGCCAACTTGCCCTCATGATATCCTTCTGCACCAGAACCCCATTGAGTTACTTCTCTAGTCCCTTCTTTGACAGCAACAACACTAAAACCCAGGATTCATGAACACTTTGTTCACCACAAAGAATGCGGTTGGGATGGGATGGGAGTAGGGCAGAGACATGGACAACATTGAAGAAATGGCTAAGCAGAATGGGAGTCTATGCCAAGGACAATGTTCCTAAATAAGAAGCAGTGCCTGCATGTAAACAACTGCAGAGGAAGTGATAGACAGCCATTACCAATAAGGGCATGAAAAGCTGGAAGTAGCTCTTCTAATCTATGAATTTAAAACATAACTCTGCTAGAGAAAAAATGGATTTATCTTTCTTTTTCTCTATAGAAAATGATACTACTGGGCAATTCCCTAGGGTCCCCTCCCACTGTGGGAGCTTCTTTGTCCTCTCAGTAAATTCTGTTTTCTCAAAAAAAAAAAAAAAAAAAAAAGAAAAAAGAAAATGATACTACAAAATGTTGATCTTATGAAGTGCCAGTCAAGGAATGCAAAATAAAAAAAATTAAGAGCAAAAATATCACAGAGGTATGTCTTTCAGGTAATTAACAGAAAAATAATATTTTCCTGAAAGGATTTGTGACATTTGTGAACTTTTAAAAATTTGTATTTTGTTGTGACTTATTTTTTCAAAGAATAATAGGAATTTCCTTTTGTTGCTAATTGTATATTATTTTTTAAAGAAGATTCTCAAGTATTTAACATTTGAGTCTCAAACTGAATATGTCCTACCAAAATCTCATGCTCTCCCAAACCCTCCATCCTGAAGTCCCACATTCCCCTCAGACTCAATATGAACTCATCAGCTTTCCCAACCACAAAGCTTTTTTTCATTCTGTGTTTTTTACCTAATCACGTGACTCCACCATCAACACTTTTCACTCTCTGGACCCAGCTTGGAGGAAATCTCCTCCATGGAGAATTTTCAGACAATCTCTTTGGCAAGATGAGTTATGTCATTTTTGCTGAAGTAGTCTCTGGTGTCTTCCTCTAAAAGAGCAATTTTCACCCTTTACCCTGAATTCAACACTTTTGCTTCTGTTTATTTATTCAGGGTCTCTCAACTGTTCATTTTTTAATGATGTCTATTAAGTCTTATCTCTTTATCATCTCATTATTTAGCACTGGCCCTGACTTAATAGTTAACAGTAACCATTTAAGTATTAAACAGTCAAATAACATCTTACCTGAACTTCCAGGAAGGTTGTATTCTTTACTTTATCAATTCATTGGTACATTTATTCAAGAAACAAACAGATTACCTACAAGCCACCAACCACTCTACTAGTTACTGAGGACACACTGTTGGATTAAGAATCAGAAACTAGTTTCAAGTTACTTCCAAGTTTAAGAGGAAAAAAACATACATCTACATTTACAAAAAGTTTGATGTTGTCTGGATAGAGGAAAGGACAAAAGACATTGAAAGCACATCAAAGGAGCAACTAGCACAGCTTGGAATTTTCAGAGAATGCTCCTCTAAGATGTGAAACAAAAAAATGAATCTTGAAGAATAAATAGGGGTTAAACTAAGTGAAGAAAATACAAGAAAAAGAAAGCTCTTCCAATTAGAAGCAGCAGCTTGCACAAAGACATCAAGGGGTGCAAGAGCATGTCTTGTCAATGTTACTATAGTTATTTTAGCATGAGTGGTACATAGAGAGCATGGAACAGAGTGAAAGAGATATGGCTGTGGAGGTGGGTGAGCCCAGAGTTGACAATTCTCTCATTTTACCATCGCTCTATATGTAACATACTTTTGTTATTAAATCCAATTTGTCATATGGCCACTTCCATTACTAATCTATGTGAGTCTTGATGTCATGACTACATCTTAATCACATTTCTATTTGTAGCTCTTAGGTTAATATCTAATGCCGTGTGCAAAAGAGATTTAATGAATTGCTTTGCACATATTAGATGCTCAAAAAGTGTTTCATTATACATTCATAGCATTCATTTAGCATTGTTTAAGGTAAGTATTTGAATCAAAAACTCTAATTTAGTTCAAAATGATAAACTAATATAATGAAATGGCATAAGGGAAACTGCTTCAGTGCACTTAACTGTGAATGAGTACTTCATTGTTAAAGGAATATTGTTTTGTGAGATCTTAGCATGCTTTATACCCTATTCTATGCAACGAGTTTAAAATGAGAATAATATTTTAGATTTGGGACAGAGTAAGAAGACATTTATGTATATACTGTATTTTTGTAACTCTTCATGTTTTAAAACCAACATGTCAACATCAAGAATGTCTGCTGCCAGTTTTTGTTTCTGTGATAGTCATATTCTCACTCATAAGTGGGCCCTGAACACTAGTCACATTAGCACAAGTATGGGGTAGGCAGTCCCTGGACACTGCTAGGAAGAGAGGGGGGAAGGGAGGGAATAGTCGCGGGATCGTGTGATAGCACAAAGGGTACTGGTCCACTACCAGGGGTAGTGAGGGCTACCTAGAAGCCCAAACTTCCACTTACATGCAGCCTACCTATGTAGTTAATCCTCACTTGTACCCCACAACTCTAAAATAAATACATAAATTACAAAAAAGAAGAGAATGACGGCTGTCACACAAACACCATTAACCTATTGTCTTTTGAAGATGATCAAAGGTTGCTAAAGTTTTTGCTATGGCAACTGACATCTATCAATGTAAATCTCTATGATCTTGAATAAAATACAGCTGCACAATTAAAATAACAGACCAGAGACCATGACTTATTCATCCATGTGCCCCCCAAAATAAGCTCACTTCTCTTCCATGAGAAGGTTTATTGAGTCTAATCAAACTGTATGTTACATTATTTTGGATTCTCATTAGAGGGTGTCTTTATGTCAACAATTCCAAACATTTCCAAGCATATGAGAGGGATAATTAATGTGAGATTTTGTGGCAAAACTAAAATCATCATGTTAAATCTAGCTTGTTAATGACTACATAATATTTTTAGTTGGAAAATTAATTCCAAATAATATTCTGAAATGGACTTTTATAAAATGGTAGTCCCTTCTTTTTGTTGCCCACTCTCTAACTCTGTTTAGTGGATTCTCCCTGCAGCCTTGTCTCTGGTGCCTTCTGGAATTCAACTCCCTTACTGTGATGCAACACTTAAAGGCTTTCAGTTGAATAAATTGCATCCTCTTTACTGCCATTAATTTTTTCTCACGTTATGCAGCATTTATCCACAATGTCGAAGCATACAGTATGCTCGGATAAAGATCATTCTAGTTAAATATTGTATTATGAAAGAATAGTATGGAAGTTTGAGGAAGTCTGGAAGACAAATAAAATACATGTTTGTGAGAAGGAGATTTTTACAGGAATTAAGGAGTCTTCAATCTTCCACAACTTGTAGCAAGCATTTATTGGGCGTTTATAATGTCCCAGCATTATTCTGTGTATTTCATGTATACTAGCATATTTAATCAATGCAATAACTCTATGAGGTAGACATTGTTATTATACCCAGTGCATACATGAGAGACCCGAGGCACAAAGAGATTAAGAAACTGGCCCAAGTTTACACAGTTTTTAACTGGCAGATTAAATTAAATTTAGGCAATCTGGTTTTAATGTTCATGCTTCTAGATTACTTCACTATTAACAAAATGCTGTTAAGTGACTTTTGGGGGTCACGTCAGGTAACAGAGATGCTGAGATAAATTCAAGATTACCCCTGCTCTCAAGGAGATCACAGTAGAGCAGTGAAACTTGATATTTAAACCGATAACAGTAAAAATGAACACCTTACCTTAAGGACTTTTATTATTTCAAGTTATTTATATATATTTGTATTTTGAAATACTCAAAAAATTTAAAAGTTTTGCTATAAGAATAGCATTAAATGCAAATTAAAATAATGAAAAGGAAAAGGAAAAATAAGTTCTCAAACCCATGACCAACAAATCATATTTCTTGTTTTCCCTTGTTTTTCTCTTAGACCTTCTTCAATGCTTAAACATATTTCATATTTACTTTTTGCCACTTACTTACCTAATATGACACTATGTAGAATGCATAGAGTTTGGCTTTTATGAAAAGAGATCAGTCTGGCCTTTGTTTTTGGCATCTGGCAGGCAATCTATGTCACACCTAATAGAAGTGTCTTTGTTTAGTGTGGGGGTTGAACACACTGGACCTCAGGGTGGATACTGCTCATACCAGAAAGACCAACCATGTGATTTGAGGTGGGGGTTATTGGTCCTGTAGTAGTAATGAACCTGAAAGTTGAGATTGAACAATCAATCAATCAGTGATGCTATGTAATGAAGCCCTAATTAGAACTCTGGATATAGGCAACCCCTTTGGGTCCCCTCCCACTGTGGAGGCTTTTCTGTCCTCTCAATAAATTCTGCCTTCTCATTTAATAAATAAATAAATAAATAATAAAACTCTGGATCTTGATGTTCTGATGTGCTCCCTGGGTGGCAATGCTCCATCCCTATTACCACAGATCAGGAGAGGACAATAAAAACTTCATGTTTGTAACCTTCAGCGACCCTGCCCTATGCATCTCTTGGCTGATTTTGATCTATATCCCATCACTGTAATAAACCATAATTACATAATTATTATTATAACGGTTTTCAGTGAGTTCTGTTAGTCTGTTTAGGGAATTATTGAAACCAAGGATAGTTTGGGAAATGTCTTAAACTTACAATTTGTGTCAGAAGTGGGAATAATCTTGAAGACATACTTTCAAACCTTGCTATCTGGTTGATTCTGGGAAGCTGTTCAGAGAATATACAATATACTTAATATTTCAGTTTTGAAGATTTAGGTTGTTCCTAATGTTCTGCTCTTATGGGAAATCCTACAATGAATATTTCAGTGCACATAACTTGTCCCTTAGATATAAATTTGTATCAAATTTATATCCCGGGAAATTACTTCTCATATAAAAATTATCTTATTGTAACACCAAGTTTTCTTGCAAGGTAAAAGTTGATTTTCTTCGTCTTCAGTTGTTCTGTTTACTTATTTATTCAATTTTGGTCTGGGTCAGTTTTGCTTGTTGTTGCTTTAATAGCTTTATAAAGTATAAATTACATGCCACAAAATTCACACATTTAAAATGTACATTTCAGCCGGGCTCGGTGGCTCAGCCTGTAATCCCGCGCCTTTGGGAGGCTGAGGTGAGTGGATTGCCTGCGCCCACGGGTTCAAGACCCACCTGGGCAGCGAGACCTCATCTCTACAATAAATCAAAAAATCAACCGGGCGTGGTAGCGCATGTCTGTAATTCCGGCTACTTGGAAGGCTGAGGTGGAAGGATCGCCGGAGCCCAGCAGGTCGAGGCTGCGGTGGCCGGGAGTGGCCACTGTACTCCAGTCTGGGCGACAGAGTGAGACTCCAACTCAAAAATAAATAAATAAATAAATAAATAAATAAATAAATAAATAAATAAATAAATAAATAATAAAATAAAATGTATATTTCAATTTTTCTTATATCCACAGACTTGTACTTCGGTAGTAAAAAATTTCTAGTAATATAAAATAAAGAAACACAATTTATTATCTTATCTTAACAAATTCTTAGATGCAAAAAAAAAAATGGTAGTATTCACTGCACTCTGGCCATGTAACATGCATCATGTTCTTTTGATGGGTGCCTTGATGGTATTGATGACCTCTTTCTGGAATTTTTAGTTTCAGATTTACCATTACAATTGTCAGATGGCGTCATCTCATTTTTATCTTTTTTTTAGGTCTCTCCATGTAAGACCATGTGTAGCCTAACAACGAGCACTCTGACTTTTTTTTTTTTTTTTTGAGTTGGAGTCTCACTCTCAACCTGCTGGGCTCTGGCGATCCTTCCGCCTCAGCCTTCCAAGTAGCTGGAACTACAGGCACACGATACCACGCCCAGCTAATTTTTGATTTATTGTAGAGATGAGATCTCACCAAGTTGCCCAGGCGGGTCTCGAACCCGCCGGCTCAGGCAATCCACTCACCTCGGCCTCCCAAGGTACGGGATTACAGGCTGAGCCACTGAGCCTGGCTAAGCACTCTGACTTTTAAAAGGTACTCAGACTCAAGAGGAGATAGCTGACTTACAAACAACTTGTTCAGATGTGTGGAACAATGAATCAGGTTAGGCTTTGTGAACCTTTTATTTTACATGTTTTTTAAGCCTTATAACAACTGCCTCTTAGCTATTTTCTACTCCGCAGTAGTTTTTCGAGGACACCTATGGAGATTCTTGCCAAAGAGCCATCCCTTTTAATTTTTAGGCTTGCGTTTCTGTATAGTTTGCTGTGGGGCTTGTTCTCAGCTGATAAAATTGAAAACACCAAGCCTTTAAGTTTTTTAGCCCACAGTTACTTTGATGGATTACTCCAGGACATGGAAGAAGAACTACAACACTGTCAGACGTTGGCTTGCCATGGCAGCACATTTCCTAAACTAGAATAACAGCACCATCAATTTTTTGAAATGCCCTCAAGTTTGTATTTGACCTATGTTTTCCAGGAGGTAATTCTTCTCTTTAAAAAAGATTTTCTTTCACCACAGTGGAAAAAGAACTAATAGTTTCTCATAAGTATACCATAAGCTACAACATAATTTATAAAAAAAACTCATCCCTTTAATTTCCACTGGTAAGCTCCTAATCCGGACCCTTTTTACAACTGGCTTGGTCATTGCATTAGTTTTGTAACTTTTTGATTTCAGTAACTCTGTTCAAAATTATGTATATGGTTATCATCTTCTGGTTATACACCCAAAGGAGAGGAAAACACCACCTAGTAAAGATATCTGCACTCTGTTCATTGCAACCTTAAAAATGTTCATCGGTGGACAAATAGACAAGTAGTGTGTGTGTGTACATGTATGTGTATAAAATGTAATTTTATGCAGCTTTAAAAAGGAGGATATCTTACCATTTGCCACAACATAGATGAACCTGAAGGACATTATGCTAAGTGAAATAAGTCAGACACAGAAAGATATTGCATTACCTCACATATATGTAGAACCTATTTTTTTTAAAGATCAAATATATAGACATAGACAGAGAAAATATAGAATAAACCAGTGTTTTCCAGGGTCTGTGTGTGAGGGAAGTGGGGAGATGCAGGCCAAGGGATACAAAGTGGCAAATATGCAGAATGTCCAATGATTTAATATACAATATGAAAACTGTAGTTAATAATAGGGTTTATATTCAGGACTTTATTAACTGAGTAGAATTATAGCTGCTCTTGTCATAGAGGAAAAATGTAACTATTTGAGATGAAGGATATGTTCATTTGTTCCACTATAATAACCATTTTACTTTATATTTGTATCTTATAACACCATATTGCATACCTTAAACATATACAATAAAACATTATAAAATTTATTTTTAAACTTAAAAAAAATTGTAAAATACAACAGCTATCATGTTTTCCCCGGCTCTAAATCTTTACTGGCTTTACCTTTTATTGGGATAGGAGAAAAATACATTATGCATTATTTAACAGGAGAGTGAGCTATAGAGATATGAGTTTGAATTCCTACTCTGCTAATTATCAATTTTGTGATTTCAAGGTCATTGTGCAGCTAGACAAGTTAGTTTCTTGAGACAAAATTATCTCTCAAAGTATTCAGAAAGTTGATTAATTTAATAAATGCCACATTTCTATGAAGCAGTGGGTGAAAGTAAATGTTTCCTGCATTTCTTTAGCCTCATTTTTAAGTTTTTCCACTATCTTGCTCAACTTTCTTATTTTGGAAACAAATATTTCCTGAACAACTACTATGTACTGGGTATAGTTTGAACTGGTGTGAAAGATATAAGAGACAGTGTCTTCAAAAATGTTCAGTTTCATAAGAACAGGGCATTGGAGACTGACATGAAGAGATATGAATGGACTTACAAAATATTTGGGTGGTAGAGTTCATAAGAGTTGGTGATTGATTGAACTGTGGTAAATAAAGGAGAGAGCAGTGTAAAGGAAGACCCCACATTTTATGGATTAAGCCCGTTGGTAGATGGCAGCTCTTGTTTTACAGTATTTTTTCCCCTTTATAGTTTTTCTATTGGATAGCTCTTTCCTTCAAATGGATTGGGTATTTCTTAAGTTCACATACCATGGTACTGTATAGAATTATTTAAATCCACCAAAGTGCTGTGTATATTAAACAAGCACTCAATAAAGGAGTAAGTGCTTGTAGAGAAGAAAGAAAGTTGGGTGAAAGCCTGCCAGGAATGAGAGGCTTGCCTTCTTATTAATCAGTTGAAATCTCATTAAATAATACCAAGACTTAAATACTAACTCCTATGGTGAAGAGACTTACTTTAACAAATTTCCAAAGACAAAAAAATCTTTATTTTAGTCATTGTAATTGCATTTTCTAAAGTTCTTAAGAAGTCGAAAATAAGCCAGGCTCGGTGGCTCAGCCTGTAATCCCGCGCCTTTGGGAGGCTGAGATGAGTGGATTGCCTGAGCCCATGGGTTCAAGACCCGCCTGGGCAACTCGTCGAGACCTCATCTCTACATTAAATCAAAAAAATAATTAGCCGGGCATGGTAGCGCGCACCTGTAGCTCCAGCTATTTGGAAGGCTGAGGCGGAAGGATTGCCGGAGCCCAGCAGGTCGAGGCTGCGGTGGCCGGGAGCGGCCACTGCACTCTAGTCTGGGAGACTGAGTGAGACTCCAACTCAAAAAAAAAAGTCGAAAATGACCAAAACAAGTGTCTATTTTAGTTTTTTTTTTTTTTTTTTTTTTTTCCTTAGAGGCATCAAACTAGATAAATGGAAAAAAAAAAAAAAAAACCTCAGATGTGGACATATATTGAAAGAAAAATAATCCAATCGTTTATATAAAGGAAAGTTATATTCTGAACTTACTAACATTTTATAATTGATAAATGTTAAAGTGCTCTAATTCATATACAGCAATGTGTACCTGAATATTTTAAAATATATAAATGCACATATACATGTGTATTATTTAAGCTACTGATTAAATAGCAAAATTATTTGATCCACTTAAGGCTTAGAGAAAGAGGGCTTTTTAAAATAAAGCAATCAGAGTTAGTTTCTATAATCTATTACTCCAAAAGAATCTAAAAGATCACAAATATAGGTATACTCATTCTTGGTAGAAATTAATGGCAGGTCATCTAGGAAAAGATGGGGTTGATGGCAATGAAAATATTTCATAGTTTTCATTTACAGGCAGAATTGGATGAAATTGAACATGCTAAAATCATCCCTTTATGCTTGATAAAATTCATAAGGGAAGAAGAGCAGAGGAGAAACAAAAATAAGTCAAGCTTGCAGCACACCACTGTTAATCATTAGGTCAGTTTGTTCTCTGATCTGCTTCCCTACAGTTTGCAGTCTCTGAATCATATAGACCCTGTCACAAGATTATAGTTCTCCTTAACTACTCTATAGACAATTTAAGCATTGCAAAATGTCATTTTCCACTTGGAATATTCTTTTAGGTCTTGCATACTTGTGACACTACTGATTTCAGCAAGTCTGAAGTACCTTATGAGGCAGAGGTAACTCACCAAAGAATGCAGTTTCCACATCTTGATGATTTCATACCTCTCCCTCTGACTAATCAACGACCCAAAATTTCCTGCTCTTCACACTCTAGGATCTTTTTAATAATGCCAGCCCAAAATTCCTCTGGAAGATGGATTTGAGGGTTTCTCCCATCTCCTCATTCAGCTACCCTGTGATCATTAAATTATTTCTCTGTTGCAAACCCTGCTGTCTCATTTTATTGGTAGACTACTGCATACTGGACATACAAACTTGGTTGTCTTGTGGCAATGACAGTGACTGAAGATGGTACTTTAGTTATCAAGTAGCTCATAACCTTCTGAAGGAACAGAAACTACTCTGATAACCCCATGTAATTGTTATGACTTTGTAATGCTGTCCACCCAGTAGTAAAAAATAATTGTTCACTTAGTATTTAACTAACTACTGAGGGCCAGACACCATGTTTGTAAATGATGATACTTATCTGAATAAATTATTATCTCTGCATTACAAAAGTTAATTCTTGTGGGTGATAGGCATGCACATAGAAAGTCATAATGAAATATGATGATGCTAGTTTGAGGTCCAAAGATAACAATCTCCAATCTTGCATAGAACTGAATCAAAATTTGGTTTCACAATCTATCTCAACACTAAGATCCAGGTTGCTTCTCTGCACCATTTGGTATTGGCTTATAAACTGAAAGTAGATGCAATTAACTAGAGCTTCTTTTTATAAGGATAAAAACAGTTGAGGAAGCATAGATTCCCCTATCTGAGTTTCTTGAGGCAAGTACTTCAAGTCAAGTGATTTTGACCTTGCTAATTGAGTGAACAATTAGAATCCTGAGGCACATACCCAGCATAAATGCAAGCACCTTGAGGCCACTCATTAATAGAGTAAATCCTTTTATAAAAGCCAATTTCCAACTAAGCAAGTTGGGGAACAGATGGCTACACAAGAAGTTGCTTACTATTTACAGAGGGGTTCTGTGATGTTACAGTACCCATATCCCCAGGTTTTCTTTTTTTTTTTCCTTTCAAGAGCTGTACCCAGCAATTGGCAATGCCCTTCATTCCATTTAGCATCTCTGTAAGCTTGGCAAGCTTCTGGATTGCCTTCTCATTCTTCATAGTAATGTACCTGGAAACAACTTTCAAAGCTACATTACAGAAAGGTAAATGCTGTATTGAGTCAGGGCTGAGAGCACCTGCCGTCTCCACATTACTGTCTCCTGTGCAGGGACTCAGAAAGGACCCAGGTCACGTGTCATGCTTAACCATGGCCCCCCAAAAGGCAAGACTCCTGCCAATGTTTAAGTTGTCCCCTTCACTCATATTTTGGTCTTAGGGACTTTGACTGAAAAAAATTCTTTTTGAGTTAAAAAACTCCTCAAAGGACTCTACTCTTCCCTAGGCTAGGCATCAGGGAAAGAGAAGAGTTTAGGAGATTCTGAAAGTGAGAGATGGAATTTATACAGTAGTGACTAGGATGTTAAAGACTTTGAAGGAAATAGCATCTGGCTTTTAGTAGGTTTTCCATAATTCGTATTGTATGTAGGAATGAAAAGAGTTGCAGCGTGGACTCAAATAAAAGGCTTGGAGTCCAAATTGTCTCTCCAGTCAAGAGGATGGAAAGTTGAGTGGAACAGCTATGTTTTGGCAATAATCTTAATAATGCAGAATTCTGTAATTAAGTGTTATAACTAAACTTTGCTTTATTTTTAAGGTTTTAAGGAGTAATATGGAGACTTTTTTGTATTTCTAATTTTTAAAGAAAGAAAACCTTCACTAATTTAAATGTTCTTTAATGTTTTTTAAAGATCAATCTCACTAAAATCACCAGAGGAAATGTGTAATGATTCTAATCCTGGATTCTACCCTCTAATATTCAGATTCACTTGGTTTTAATTGAGGCCAAGAAGATGGAGGGTTGAGTGGAGTAACTATATTTTGGCATTAATCTTAATAATGTGAAATTCTGTAATTAGGTGTTATGACAGAAATTTGCTTTATCACAGAAACAAAGAACTGAATACTACATATTTTCACTCTCATCAATGGGCCCTGAACACTAGTCACATTAACACAAGGGTAGGATCGGCAGTCACAGGGCACTATAAGGTGGGGGGGGCATGTGACATCACAAAGTGTACCTGTTCTACTACCAGGGGGAGTGAGGGTCAGTCAGAAGCCCGAATTTCACCTGTATGCAGCCTGCTTATGTAGTTAATCCTCACTTGTACCCCACATGTCTATAATTTTAAAAAATTAATATTTAAAAAGTTTTAAAAAGCAATATGAGGACTTTCTGATTTCTAATTTTTAAAAAAGGAAAAATTGCCTAATTTAGATGGTCTTCAATGTTCTTTATAGATCAGTCTCACTGAAATCACCTAGAGAAAATGTAATGATTCTAATCATGGATCCCATCTCCTACATATTCAAATACATTTGGTTTTAATTGAGGCAAGTCATCTGTATTCTTAACATGCTCACCAGGTCACTCTGATGTGCCTCCTTTCAATCTCCAAACCTACTCAGCAATGTCTTGGGAAGATTATTTGCCATCATCTTCTTGGTTTTTGACTCAAGGGGCCCACTATTCTCCAAAACAATGCATTTTTTAAAACCAGATCATTTGTTTTATGAGTTACATATAGTCACTGTGTAAGCAAGCTGGCAGACAGTAATCATATCTCTGTGCTAAAGTGTTCCACATACCATACAAAATGTTGAATGTGTTTGAAACATCATCTTTAGCAAGATTAAGGGGAATGAAGACCCAACCATTCAACAGGCATTTTAGTCCATTTATTGACCACTTATATGTACCAAACATGGGACTGGAATTTTTACATTAATTCTCTCATTGAAGCATGTGGAAATTTGTAAGGACTACCCAAATAAAAACAAACAGAATATTTATTCACAGTTTGCTATCTATAGGGCCTGCTATCAAGCCATTCTCACCAGCATTTGGCAGAGACTCAAAGGCAGGTGGAGGAGTTGGAAAGTTTTATAGTGAACAAAAAAGGGAAGGCTCCAGGTCCACCAGTCACAAGTTTTTAGAAAGAGAAAGTTGGAGGTGTGCTAATTAGAAGTAGAGCACCTTATATGATTGGCTTAGAGGCATCTTTGGCTTTCTGTGGTTGATTCTGAATTGGAAATACAGAGGAAAAAAATTAAAAAGAGGCAAACTGGTAATGATGGACTAAGTCCTGATCACCCTAGGCTAATTGTTACAGAAGTTGTGGCTTGCTTCCCAGAGGTGTTTACTACAGAGGTTGTAAATCAGCTTATTGCCATATGTGGTTTGACCGCTTTCTGTCTGTGTATATGTCTCTTAATCCCTGAACTCTAAGGTATGATTTATTACCTCTGTTATAAACGACAAACTGAAGCATAAAAAAAAACTTTGCTAAGATTATAAATGTAAGTCAATGGAGTAGCTGGGATTTGCAATAAAGTTCAACCAAAAGAAAGTACTTGCCCTTAGGCACTGCTTTACTTGTTTACAATAAGAGATGATAATGTTTAAAGAACACTAATCCATTATATCTGTATCATTTATTCAAAGTTTGTACTTTTGTTTTCCTATTTTGGAGAGCTGAATTCATTCCAATGTGGATTATAACTGACAGTAATGATATTAATTCAGGACTTGGAAAATCATAAATATCATCAAAGCTTTTGCATTCTAAATAAAAATATATTTTTGTTTTAGTTTTTATACAAAAAAGTATTTTCCATAAATAAATGCTAATTTTTAAAATTTTCTTAGTTACATGTGATTTTTGCTTGTGATTAGGTTTGTGAAATTAACTATAAATGAGCCTGCCATATTTTAGATAGGCAGGCAGTTTTTTCTTTGGAAGATTACCAGGCATTCAAGGGAAAAGTTGTCTATTGCTAAAATTCTAAAAAGTTTAGTAAGAAAGGGACACTGTCTCAATTCTGCTGCATATTTTCAGTATAATCTTAGAAGACTCTTCATTTGTATTTTTTAATATGAAGAGAATATTTTAAAAATTACATTTTTTTACAAAGTTTTGTTTCCTCACATGATTTATTTGGTAATTCCTAAAAGTGATCCCAAAGGTTATTACTAAACTATCTAAATTCCTTCTATATTTTTAAAGTCAATATGTGGACAGGGTAGAAATGAAAAGAAAAAATTCTCATTAGATTCATATGTTGCTATTGAAATTGACAATACAAAAATAACAGTCTGAAAATTTTCAAGTATTTAAAATTTTATCTTCTTAATAATATGAACAAAGATATTTCAAGCAAATAATATATTTAGTAAATGAATATTATTTTAAATCAAACATTCAACTGATTTTTGCTCACTTAAACTGGTATCTTTTTGTAGGGTATGAGATAAAATGGATTGTGGTATATAAGTACTTTTAATATTTAGGATAAAAATGAATTTTAAGGTTATTTTTTACTTCTGCATATATTTCTATACTATATAGTGAAGAAATATAATGAGTAAGAGAAATAGTAGTTTAAAATAATCCCTTCTTAATTTCTTTTCAAATTTGAATAATTTTAAATATGCATCATAATATTCATGAATAATTCATTTCTTTCATCTAACCACTCTTAAATATAGTTTATTAGCCATTACAGAACTTATTTCAGAACTGTTTCTGAGAACTTTCATTAGCTACTTAAGTACCAAGGATACTTTGTGTTTTGAAGTATATAGAGGTGATTGGGTGTTTAGGTTTTCTACTTTTAACCTCTCTCTCTTTTATAAAAGAAGGGACAAATCTCTTCAGTATTTGATTAGATTTAAAGAAATTACTTAAAAGAGAATTATGACCTACTTAATTAGAGTTTCATAGTCAGAATGTAAAATACATTATATGAATTTTTTTGAGCTTAAATAAATGGTCCATGGTAAGTCTAATATAGATGATCCTTGACTTACAGTGGATTTATAAACCAATAAACTCATCACAAGTTGAAAATATTATAGTACAAAATCCACTTAATATACCTAACCTCCCAAACATCACAGATTAGCCTAACCTACCTTAAATGTGTTCAGAACACTTACTTTAACTTACAGTTAAGCAAAATCAACTAACACAAAACCTATTTTATAATAAAATGTTGGATATTCCATGAACTTTTTATTGAATGTTCTACTCAATACATATTGCTTTTGTACAAGTGTAAAGTCAGAATATTGAAAGTTGAACCATCATTCATTCAAGACCATCTATACTTTAATAGGTTAATAATTCCAGTTATTTGTAATGATAGTTATAGTAATAATAATGATAGGTGATCAGTCATATTTCTTCATTTTAAAATATTGCTTGAATAGACAAGTGGAACCTCATTAAACTGACAAGGTTCTGCAAAACCAAAGAAAGCAGGGAGACAGTGCACAGACTGGGAAAAAATATTTGCCAACTCCATATCTGACAAAGGCCTAACATCAAAGATCTACAAGGAATTTAAATGTGCTGAAAAGAAAAAAACCAACAGCCCCATTACAAAGTGGGCAAAAGATATGAATAGATACTTCTCAAAAGAAGACATACGAGCAGCGAACAGATACACGAAAAAATGTTCAGCCTCACTAGTCATCAAGAAGATGCAAACTATAACAACCATGAGATACCACCTAACTCCAGTCAGAATGGCCATCATCAATAACTCAAAAAATGACAGATGCTGGAGAGGATTTGGCAAAAAGGGAACACTTCTACACTGTTGGTGGGACTGTAAACTAGTACAGCCTCTGTGGAAATCAGTGTGGCAATTCCTGAAAGTTCTAAAAATCGACCTTCCA
This sequence comes from Carlito syrichta, assembly GCF_000164805.1. Lineage (NCBI taxonomy): Eukaryota > Metazoa > Chordata > Mammalia > Primates > Tarsiidae > Carlito > Carlito syrichta. The sequence continues at coordinate 40,895 of NW_007251205.1, read as the reverse complement.
TATGATCCCACAATCCCCTTACTGGGAATATACCTGGAAGAGCTCAAATCACTCTATGAAAAAGATACCTGCACACGTATGTTTATCACAGCATTGTTCACAATAGTAAGAACATGTAACCAACCGTGCTGCCCATCAAAAGAAGACTGGATTTTTTTAAAAATGTGGTACATATACACAATGGAATATTACACAGCCATAAAGAAGAACAAAATCATGAATTTTGCAGCAACCTGGACGGAATTAGAGTTTATAATACTGAGCAATCTTTCACGAAACAAAGATCTGAGTATCACATGTTCTAACTCATAAGTGGACCTCAAACAACTACTGTAATACTATAAGAAAATGATTGACAGTGGTGGGAAACTACGGGGGAGGGTGGTTGGGAGTTAGGACTAATGATAGTCGATATCTGCCTTGGGAGGGGGGCACACTTCATCAACAAAGATACCTTCACAGTGAATATTTGTATACCTAACCCTTAACTGCATCCCACAATTTTAAAATAAAATTTAAAAATATATATTGCTTGAAACCTAGGATTAGCAACATGTACTATCCTAGGGGTCTTCTTATTTAAGAGGATACCTGAAAAAAAATATGATATAGTTTGAAGGAAAGCATAGATCACCCACTATTTGTATCAAAATAAATGTGTTTTAATATTTAGGACAAAAATTTCTTTGTATATTAATTTTACAATAAATTAATTTAAAATTATTTGATGGCAGTTTTTGTTATTTGCATATGACATCAGTTTCAACTGAACTATGAATAGCTTTGCACCTTTCTGTTAGTAAATGTATTCTATCTTACAAGCTTGGTATATGTTGAGAGGTAGAAGGAAAGAAATTGGGGTTTGGGATTAAAACCTGGAAGGCATGAGGATGACATGGAAAGAGTATGCATTCTTTGAGATGTAACTTTATAATGCTAAAATAAGTTCAAGGAAATAATTTTGCACTGTGGAGGGGAAACTTATAATACTTAAACAAGAAGATTTGATGGAGAGGGTCAGCAATCCCCTTCTATTGTTTTTGATGTTGTCACAAAGTCATCATGGGTGTAATTAGACTTACGTAATTTTCTCTAGTAGGGAGAAGGATTGAGATTCATGAAGAAAATATTCTCTTTGAAAATGTTGACCAGCAGACAAGATTTCTAAAGCTAATTTGACAATACTGTACATTTTCTTCTTAACGGTTTATCAAAAATGGGTATTTGCTATGAACTGAGGACTGAAAAATATGTGGTGAAAATAGATATTATCAGGGCAGTCACTATTATGAGCAAATTATTGGCTATGATATTGGCTATTATGAGTAAATTATTGGCAAATTATTGGCTATGATGTAAAGTAGGTTTAAATAAAGAAGTGTTTTCAGAACAAATAATTAGCACTAATTAGATTCACTTGGGTCCTAATTCAGCCGGAAAAAAGCATAAACTTCTGATAGCTAGTGTCTTACTCCATTTTGTGCTGCTCTAATAGAATACCACAAGCTGGGCAATTTATAATGAACATAACTTATTTGGCTCACAGTTCTGAATGCTGGGAAGTACAAGATCAAGAGACCACATTTGATAAGCACCTCTTGCTACATTAGGACATGGCAGAAGATATTACAAAGGCAAGAGAGAGCAAGAGAGAGAGAGAGAGAGAGAGACCCGAGAGAGAGAGAAATATTGAGGTTGAACTGCAGTCTCAAACCATATTTATTTTATTATTTTATTATTTTACTTTATTATTTCATTTTATTTTATCTTATATGTTTTATTTTGAGATGGAATTATTCTATAGCCCCAGGATAGAGCACAATGGCACAGTAACAGCTCATTACAGCCTTGAACTCTCAAGCTAAAGTGATCCTTCTATTTCAACCTCCTGAGTACCTAGGACTACTGGCATACAACTCTGCACCCAGATAATTTTTATAAGTTTTTGTAAAGATGGGTTCTTGTTGTATAGCCCAGACTGGTCTTAAACTCCTGGTTTAAGCAAGCAAGCCCCCCAGTTTGGCCTCCCAAATTGCTGGAATTACAGATGTAAACCACCATACCCCACCTTCTCATGCCCTTTATAGATAGCATTAATCCATTCATGATAGCAAAGACCTCATGACCTAAACACCTCCCATTATGCCCTAACTTCCAAACTGTTGCATTGGGAATTAATTTGTGATCTTGGCCAACCTCAGCTTCCCTGCCCTCAATCCAAAGGAAAAGACAGTGCTAAGATCAACTACGAACATGAGCTTGTAAAGCAAACTGGAGTTAATGTTCTGCCATTTATTTAATCCTGGCTCTGATTCCACCAGGGAAGGGTTTATACCTAGCCTAATCATGTAGTTTAAAAGCCACAGAGCTCAGGGGGGGTAAGGGTCATACTCTAGCTCATGACATCTGGTTATGTTGTGTATCTATGAACTACCGTAAAATAAAATAGTGATACAGAGCGTTCCCCTTACACACACACACACACACACACACACACACACACACCACAACAGATGCTGTCAATGTGATTTTTCACCAAAGAACATAGCTCCATCAGGCTTTATGTGTCCATCCCTTGATTGTGTGTTCTTCCTTATATGACACTAGTATAGTACATATCAAACGGGTATTTGTACAATTATTAATCTCAACCCTAGGTGGCCAGCAGTATTCAGGGATGATGATAATATTTTAATTAGCCAAGTAATAGCAAACATCACTAGCTAAGTGGCAGAGCCTCAGAATCTTGAATTAAAGGATTTACTGTAAGTTTTCTAGGATTCCCAGTACAAAAAGGTTTTATCATCTTTTGCTTCCATTGTTCAATCAGGATCTTTCTGAAAATTCTTCTACTCCACCTGTTTGCTCCATCTCTCTCCATCTTTGATGTATGCATTTCATTTATAAACAATGTAGCTATTATTATGCAATCTGGAACCCACTCTGTATTTATTGTTTCAAACCAGATTGCTGTTAATCATATTGTTTTGGCAAGCATATATTCTATGGCAAATCACTAAATAGTGTACATTATGGAAGGAGTGATTCTCTCCATTTTCATAGGGAGAATGTCTGTATCTTTTTGTTAAAAGGTGCATTCTCTTTTGGGAAAATTGTTCGTACGTGGCTCTGTACATTGTGTGTCCTCTTGACAGATTTTGAAGTCTTCCCCTTGACATTGAAGTACAGTAAAGGGAGATTTACAACACTACTAAGACAATTTAACATGAAGCCCTTTCCGCCCTTCCAACCCAATAACTGTACGGCCACAGGTGTATTATTATTCCACTCCACTGTTGTTTCAGTATCAATCACTAAAATTAGCAGGTCATACTTTTCAGTGTCATTTTCTCCAGATGATATTTATGTCTTTTTCTGAGGCAACAAATAATCGGATGTATGAACCCAGATAAGTTAATGGAAAATATGTTTACGAAAGGGTAATATGCACATTTTATGTAACACATATTTGTCAACTATGTGAGTTTGCCTCTTGGGGGCAATGACAGGCCTGCTTTTCATCTGTCTCTCCTTACCCTGGGACATCTAATTCCATCCTCTTCTTTCCCCATGACTGTGTGAATTTTAAAGACACATTTCCATTTTTTGCATCAGATCTGTCTCCTAGGATTATGAGCCAGGAGATTCTACTACTTTGTTCTGTTTGTGTTTATCTTAGTACTTAACAGATTTCTCCAGTCTAACATAATAGCAGTTGTAAATGTAATAAGTTTTCTCATTCTTTTCTTCCAAGGAAACATTAGATGTGAAATAGGCTTGTATATTTATTCACCACCTACTTGTGTAAACTGTGTTCTAACTTCATTTTTTATGTCAGAACCTTGGGGATTTTGGTGATTTTCTATGGAATTAAAGCTTTATAGACAGAGTCACAACTCCTGATTAAAAAAAAAATCAGTACTAGAGATAAACATAAAATCCTGCTTTGTAAATCAATATACCTGCATTTACACTAAACAAATCTGTTTGCTTTCAGCATCAAAATAAATATGGATAGAGTAGAGGTTACATTTGCAATGCTGTAATAAGTAATTTAAAGAAAACTCAATAAAGCACATATAAAGCATAAATAAATGAAACATACATATTTATGGGTTGCTTTTAAATAATGTGTTAGGGAAGTAATATCTCTCCGTAAAAGGAAGGACTATGGAACATCATTAGCAATGTTACTTTCTTTTGGCATTTTTACTTTAAAAATTATTTTCTGACTAATCTGGGCAATATGAAAGAGTTGATGATCGCTGATTTACTGCTTTGGATTCCTTCTATGTCAAGAGAAAAATCTCATTAACACCTAGCTACTGTGAAATAATCTAATGATTTTTATTGTAAAACAAATATTTTACCTGGATTTGAGCTTCACAAAATGAATAAATTGAGAAAAATTGAATAACACTTATATTCAACCTCCCACCAAATCTCTTTAAGTAAATTCTCGTTATTTTCTTTTTCTTTTTCTTTTTTTTTTTTTTTTTTACTCTCTGTAATAGAAAAACATAAAAGATCATGCAACTACAGTTGATTTTCCTTATCCATGGGTTTCACAACCATGGCTCAAAATTATTTAAAATAAATAAATAAAATAAAAATATAATAAAAGCAATACAATGTAGCAACTATGTGGTATTTACATTTTGTCATGTATTATAAGTAATCTAAAAACTACTTAAAGTTTATGGGAGACTGTGCATAGGTTATATGCAAGCATTATGCCATTTTATATAACGAACTTGAGCATCTGTAAATTTTGTTATCCCTGGAGGGGTTGGGAACAGGGGGATGTCCTGGAACCAATTCCGTGAAGATGCTGAGGAATGACTATAAATTCAAAGAACATACTTGGCAGGAAGAATCTGGGATATAAGCTTATTAAAACTTAAATAATAAGCAGCAATGAATGGAGGCAATATAGAAGAAAACACCTGTAACTGCAAAATAAAATGCATGGTACAGACAATAAAAACAAGTTCAGAGAGATACCTCCTCATGGGAAATATTGGGTACTTGCACTCCTAGGTTAAGAACATTGCTTCTTGGATCAAATGTCTTCTTGTTGGATTTTTCTAAATTGGCTAGAAGATATCCTCAACTAATTCTATACACACAAATTGATATAAAATTGAAATTATACATATATGCACATATACCATATTATATATACATATGCACGAGGCAAAACTTCTGAGTCCTTGAATGCTAAACTTTTTTTAACCTTCCCATTTGTTATAGAAATCATAAGGAGATTGTGAAAAAGGACTCTGAAGCTAGAATATCTATGTTTAAATTCGTACTATATCACCTACTAAATTGATGGTCTTGATAATGCTACTTATCCTCTTGGTGCTTCCATTTCTTCACCTGACAGATGAAGTCATAATGGTATCTACCTAAGAAGATTAAATCAGTTAATACCTAAAGAACACGGAAAGCACTGGCACATCAAGAGCATAATATAAGTATTAGGTATTAATAGTGTATGGGTACTGAGTTTCAAGTTCAAATCTTTTTTTTTTCTTTTTGCAAATTTAAAATGCAGCACTTCTTTGTTGTTGGTATACAATGATGTCAGGAGCAATTCTGATCAGTCTGCTTTTATTCTCATATTGACCATCCCCCCCCCCTTTGTTAATTTCTTGGATTTTTTCATTTTCTTCCATGTCCTGAACTATCATGGAAACATGTCTGGATATCAAGTATTTCCAGTCATCATGTCCACTTTTGGCAGCTACTTTTAATCTGAAGACTTATGTCTTTGCTTTGAAAAATTTTCTTGTATTATTCTTGAATATTATTCTTAAATTTTTCTCTTTTATTTTTTAATCTCTTATATTTTTGTCCAAATGTAGAGGTAATAGATGATTGACATTTTCATATGAACAAAGAGTCAAAAATATATTACAAATATATCTTTCTTAAATAATTTCTTGATGATAGCTTCTAGTAAACTGAGACATATTCTAGTCAATCAAAACATTAACCAAACTTAGAAACATGTTTTTAAATTTCTCAATGCATGCTTAGTTAGCACATACCATGTGTCAATTATAATACTATAGGTTCTGGATTACAGTTGTGAATAAAACAAATAATGCCTCAACTTTCACAAACTTCATATTGTACTGAGAAAATGTATATTGTTTCATATAAAATACATCAGAAGTCTTGTGCAAATGTTGGTGGTGAGCATTGGACTTAAGTATAAAATTAAGTTGTTTTTATCAAATTCATGTTAGGTGATAAAACTGAATGCTTGAGATATTTAATTAAGCCTTTATAACATAGCTGGTCAGAACCCTTTTCAAACTCCAGTGGTTTTCCAACTCACAGATCTCCAGTAATTGATCTTTCCAGGTAATTATTATTTGCCTGGCCTTGTGGAGTCTTGTCTTGCTCACACACAACTTCGCATGTTGCCAAAGATCCAATGGATTCTGTCCAATACCCAGACCCAAATTTCAGTCACTTGAATAACCTTGAATACCAACCTCTATGTAGCTTGGCTAGACCACAGTTCTCTGTTTGGTCTCTTGCGCTCTGCACTGCATTCTGAAAACTGTCTCCAGGCAGAAAGCCCAGGAAATCATTAGGGCTCATCATCATTTATTTCTCTTTCTTCATGAATCACAGTCCTGTGGCTGCATGTTGTCCAACATTTGAAAACAATGTCCATCTTTCCCATTTTTGAGTTTTATAATTGCTTACAGTAGGAGGATTAGTCCCTGGCTAGTTACCCCCATCCCAGTGAAGCAGAGATCATAACTTTATTTTATGTTTATGGTAAAAAAAAATATGATTTTGAAAAAAGATTGAAAATGCTATTTAAGTTTTCTGAGAGAAAAGAGTTGGTTATATGAGAAAAGGAGGAGCAAAATATATGTAGATTTTGTATATCAATGTATAAACATGTAAACATAACATAATTTGATTTCAGAATTGCTTTTTGCTTTTTTACTTTACATTTTAATTACTTCATTTTTATTCAGTCATAGTTATTTTATCATATTCAAAATTAGCTTAGCTGATAAAACTGTGACTGGTTTTAAATTTGCAGTTGGTAAAATATCAGAACATTGTTGCTACTGAATAAATCAGAAGTAATCTCAACTGTGTCAACTGTATTTTGTTTTTAAAATTTGTATTTGGCATATTTTAAATTGCATCATGTACCTGAAAAAAAGTGATTTACACAGCTGAAACTTGATTTAGCTAATTAATGACTAATTTCAATTTTAATTCTTACATCAGTGAAATAAAGAGGTTAGAAAAAACTCTGTGTAATACCTTCTAAATCTGAAGTCAATAACATATTAACCATAGACGATATCCTTGGTCCCAGTCCAGGCATTCTGAGGACTAACTAAACAACGTGTAGAAGCTAGTAAAAACTGAATATACAAGGTCCCCTGTCCAAAAATGACTAAGATTTCCAAAACTGTGACAGAACATTTAACTAAGCATACTGCCATTCTAAATGTGTAGCCCTGTGCAGCTACACACATTGGATAGCCATAAAGTTGATCCTGACCCTGACATTCCGTTCCTGCTTGTCCCTCATGCACAAGACTTTACATACTGAAAGAACATAATATGAATTTAATATACCCAATGAGCAGCCATTTTAACATTGCATAAACTTCATGTTTTTCTAGCAGTTTACTTAACTAACCCTCTAATCACTAGCCAAGGACAGAAGTGGTTTATCAGAGGTAGCTATTAATAGTTGCTTTACAACCCTCCCCAGCTTATTACTAATTAGCTTTTCTACTCCAAGTATTGAGTATTGGTGACCTTCCCCCATCAAAAGGAAGGATTAAAAGGATTCAACCATGAGCAGCCATCAGTCATTGTCTTACTAGACTCTGGTGTGGCCACACACTCTTGGCTGTGCACTCTTGGAGCTATGGCCACCACCATGTTTCCTGACTTTGCCCCCCCCCGCCCCCACCTTGGGGCGGGTGAATCTCCTCCTCTTTCACTCTCTCTCTAATTTACTTTCTAAATAAACTATATATTTTTTAATCTAACTTCTGTGCAATTCTTTGCATCTTTCATGTGGCATCACTCACCAGGCACCCACACCCCCAGTGGAACTCCCCTTGAAATGAAACCTAACATATACCTTTGTGGTAATCTTGATGAATTGTTGGAGGCTGAGTGTGAACTACCATGAGAGTAAGAATCTCTGGGACAATTCTTTACCTTCAGGAACCCCACCCGACAAATACAGTGAATATCAAAAGAAAGATTCTCCATAAGTTCTGGAAAGGGAAAGAGTGACCTTTCTAAAATATGCCTGGAACCTTTTGGAACACAAAGGCCTATGTTCCAAGGGAAAATACTTTATGAAGGCCTTAAGCCAGTTGACCATTTTCAGTTAATAAATTTGCAACTACTATTGTGGGCAAAATTCATAAGTTCATTAATGTGGAAGAAATGCTTTATTTCTTCTTTCTGAAAGGGTATAAAACATTCAGAACACCTTTTAAGTAAACTGGATCAAAATGCCAAGTTAACATCAAAACAGACTCAAAAAAAAAATCTTTGTTTAACCCTTTTACAGTCTAGATATTGGGAAAGTATTTATTTTGTGTTTGTCTACAACTGGTCACTAATAATGATAATTAATGAGGACCATTAGTGCTGAAGAAATAATAAACTTTTGTAAAATATTTTTTAATAATTGATAATTATAAGTTAATTTAATGCTAAAGGAAATGAACCTCATTATTGACTTTAGGCTCAATTCTTCCCTGAAGCCTTCTATTGTACATTATTATAATCACATTTTCTCTACATTGTCAAAGCACAACATTTTGAAATAAATAATTTAAAATTATAATTTATGTTAAAACTGAAGTCTTGTACAAATGCTATGATATGATGGCCAAAGCCTGTTTAGTTTTCAGGAACTCTTTGGACAGATTAGACTTGGAATGTATAGGTGAGTTAAATGTTTTTCATTTTCTACCTCCAGTATCCTAAAACTTATTTTGTCTTCCTTGTTGAAAATACCACAGTAGATAAGACATGCAAATGAAATTATTTCTGGCTGCCATTGTACTCTGTTCCTAGGATTGAGACAAAACTTATGGTCTTTAATCACGGGAGGCAGTGAACACGTGTCCAAGAATCTTCAGCAAATCTATCCCCTATTCCAGCAAAAAACAGGCTACACCAGTAGGCGGTCCAAGAGACGAATTGGAAGCCCTTTATCTACGTAATACATGCTAGCCAGATCAAGACGTCCAGTACTTACAGAAAAGACAGTTCAGTAAAATCAAACATATTTAGCAACTTTTTCTACAATTGGAGCATTCACTGGTGCCTACAGAATTGGTGATTATACATGTTAATAGCTATTTTGTTCCAGTGAACATCTGTTTGTAGATCCAATGTGCTGGTTAATGGAAAGGGAGACAGTAGGAAAAAATGGTAACACCTGTCATTTGAAGATTTATCTTTTGCATTTAATACACAATACACAAACTTCCACAGCTACCTAAGCATAATTTCCACGTCCTAAAAGAACTGCTTGTTTAAGAAATTAAGAAAAAAAAATCATATATATTCATGAACAGCTAATCTCATTTTTCAGAAAAGTGCCTATGAATTATATAGAAATATGAGACATGATCCCTGCCTTTGACAGGTTTATCATGTATTTAGAAAGATAAAGCTAAACAGTTGGAGACAAAAATGAACAGCTCAAAGCATAGTCATTTGCAAAGGGCTCTGAGAACAAAGGACAGGCAATTTTTAGTTAGGACAGATGGGTCGAAATATCAAAGATGACGGGAAGTGACAAAATGAACTTGGGCTAATCAACATGAGTCCACAGCTTCCTCTTTGATACAAAGGAGATAGTGTTACTATTACAAACCTCATTGGACTCTCTCAAAATACCCATATTGTGCACCGACAATGCGTAGGCAGCAAGTCGGTGAACTGGTTTCACTCACTCTTAAGATCTTCAGATAACACAAATGTATTTGTATCAACAAAGACCTATTGTATTCCCTGACAAAGTAAGAAGTCTAGCTATTAAGAAGACAACTACTCCAGGAAAAGTCACAGGTGAGTCTTGTCAACTTTTATCTCCAAAGGTTAGACTTCATTGTCTGTCTTCTTCACTAGTGAATCTAAAAGCCTGACAATCATAGATGATCAATATATATTTCTTAAAGAAAAAATTCAAATGTGACCAGAGTTCGATGTAGTCTTCTAGTTATCATCTCAGATGTCAAAACATTGCATTAGGAGCTACAGCACAGCTCTATATATTGTAAGTCGTATAACTGTAGTGTTTTTACTTAAAATTTTTAAAGTAATTTTATATGAAATAAAAATTAAAAGGTCAGTTTGTGTGTTTTGGATAGCAGCAAGAGAAGTTGTAAGAACTATAACTAAAGAGAAACTATGGAATAGGTGAAAACAGAAGAGAGGAAAGTATAAGGGAGGACCAAAAAAATCCTGAAATTTATTTATAAAAATTGTGTATTTATTCCTACATGATTAAACTTCAATCACCTTCAAAGTACTCTTCGTTTAATGCAATACACCTATTGAGACGCCTTTTCCATTCCTCAAAACAGTTATTGAACTTGTCAATTTGTTGTCTCTTAGTGGCTCTTCCATTTTGGGTTTCACTTCTGCACCGTCAACAAAACATTTCCCTTTGAGGATGTTCTTCATCCAGGGAAACGAACAAATACAAAGTTGCTTGGCATGAGATCAGGTAAATAGGGAGGGTGAGTCACAGGGATCATGCAGTTTTTGGTCAAAAATCGCTGAACACTCAGCTGAGTGTGGGCAGGTGCTTTGTTAACAGTGGAGGAACCGGTTTCCCATTTGTCACAACTCCAGACATTCCTTCTGCAAATCATGACACAACCATCTCAAACCTTCCAGATAAGAACGTTCGTTGATTGTTTGATCTGGAGGAACAAATTCCAAGTGTACTACAAAGGGACTGCCCTCCAAAAGATAATTCCAGGCTCTTTTGGATTCCTCCCTGTATAATAACTTTGTTCAATGCCAAGTGGAGTGGTAAAGACCGCAAGATTTTTAATAATTTATTGACGAGAAACTCTAGGAAAGGTAAAATGAAATTTTGAGCTTTAAGACAAAACATTAGTAGAATCTACAGCAGTAAGGAGAGTGTTCACGGAAGAAATGAGCAAAAACCTGAGTGAAATTTAAAGAGACAAGATCAGTCTACTAAGTTGTAATAAGTAGACTAAACAAAGCAGAAAAAGATTTCATGCTTCTTACTCACCCCAATAAGGACCTTCAATAGCCCTTAGGAGCCTTTTTGCAGTGGAAAAAGTCCCTTTTTGGAGGGTGGATAACTAAGAAGTGTATCTGTCACACTCACTGGCCCAGTTGTTCAGGAGATGACAAGGAAGGTTTTCCAAAGAAAATATTCCCATCTCCTGTGTGGCCCAGCCCTGTTCTGGGCCCAAGGAAGTCAGAAGAACACAGGCAAGAGTTCATTCCTTGTTTGTCCTTTGGGCAGATGCTTTTGTGCATTTCACAGTATATACTCTCTTCCAAGGCAACTATGCACCCATTATTCATTCTTTTGAATAGATTCTCATGTTCACATCTTCCTATCTAGGTTCCTGGTGCTCATTAATGTTGGTCAGCAGGTGCTACAAAACCTCAAGCAGTCAAGTGAGGGGTTCCTGAGCTATAATGCCTGCCTTTGATAATAGGCTGAACTGAGGCTAGAATCAACATTGCATGAAATAAAAGCATAATTTGTGTTGTGAACTGACCAGGAATATTAACCAAGTAATAAAAAGTCAAAATTGTTTGGGAGGTGCTCTGCTTTGCTAGAGAAGCTAAGAAAGAACTAGAAATCTACTGACAATCATAGGTTAGAGCAACAGAATGATAAATGTAAGGTTTAAGGAAGATTACCTGCAAGGGTTTAACAGAATATCCTTGAAAAAATAGTAGCTGAAGGTGTAGTGGTAGAAAGGGTAGCCAATCCACATAAAGACAACTTATTACAGCAATGAGAACAGAAAGGAAGGTAATTATAAAGAGATTCACTTCAAAGAAAGTGTAGACACACTTATACTTTCAAAATAACAAAAAGATTAAAGATGATGACATATGAACTCAATAACATACATAAATTAAAAACAAAGTTGAGATTTTAAAAAGTGCTTTTCATGTTTTGTAGACATGTTCTAAAACTTGCTATTCATTGGGTTGCAACTGATGTTTTTATTTTTACATTGTTCATACCATGTGACTTCAAGATATTTGCCTCGTCTCAACTATTAAAAAAATCTTACAAAAATACTCTTTTGCTTTCATTTTAATACTCCCCATTGAGTACTGTGGTGGAGGTGGAAGTAAATATCAATTGTTTAATTTATGAATTTAAATTCCAAATATTCAAATTTATTGAAAGATTTTGGTAATTCTTTAATTTCAGAATCACATGTTTATTTTTAGCCTAGAATGTAGCAAGTAAAAATAAAGGATGCCTGGATAAATTTGAGTTTCAAATAAAATGCAATATTTTAAATTATAAAAGTATGTCCCAGATGTTTCAAATATTTGTTGCCTTCTATTTAATCTGGCAACTCTATTTTTAACATGTAATGTTTTCAGGTAAAGAAGAGAAAACAGAATTATTGAGTCTCTCTCGTGCTTTTGTGTTTTTGAAAATTGAGATTTGGACTTGTAGGACATCTGGTCTAGCTGTGGTGTTCACTTCCCTGAAGTTATCATGACAATGGATAATAATAGATTCATTCAGGTAAAAAATATTCAAGATCTCTGAACTTGAACAAAAATTGTATGGTGAAACTACTTATCTGTCTTTTGATTGTAAGAGGGACTGACTAATGCATACGCTATTTCCATTTTCAAATAATACAAAAAATCCATACAATATTTCTAAGATCTCAAACTTCAAGTAAGTCATTTTAAATGAAATAAATACATTAGTATCCTAAACTTTTAGGATAATTAAAAGAGAAATTTAAAATATCCTTCTGGCCGAGATAATTAAATTTTCTTTAGTCTTGACTTGCTATTATAAAAAATGAAGTCCCAAAACATTAAAAAATAAATGATGCTATAAATTCATGAGTTTAACCTTATACACTAACTTACATCAAATTTTGACCCCAAATCTAGAAAAGACATGATATACTATTTTCATATTTTAAAGGATAATAAAAATCATCTTGTCAACTCTACAATTTCAAAAGTGAGAAAACTAGAGAGCACACATTTTTAAAACTGTTGGGATTCCCTTACTCTAAAATATCACATCCACCTGAGAGTTCCAAAGGTCACTTTTTCATGCTTCTTACTCACCCCAATAAGGGCCTTCAATAACCCTTAAGGGCCTTGTGCAGTGGAAAAAGTTCCGTTTTGGGGGGGTGGATGACTAAGAAGTGTATCTGTCACACTCACTGACTCAGTTGTTCAGGAGATGACGAGGAAATTTTTCAAAGAAAATAATCCCGTCTCCTGTCTGGCCCAGCCCTGTTCTGGGCCCAAGGAAGCCAGAAGAACACAGGCAAGATTTCATCCCTTGTTTGTCCTTTGGGATAAAAAATGATACTAGCCAGGCATGGTGGCGTGCATCTGTAGTTCCAGCTGCTTGGAAGGCTGAGGTGGAAGGATTACCTGAGCCCAGGAGGTCGAGGCTGCAGTGGCTGTGAGCATGCCACTACACTCCAGCCTGGGCAACAAGATTGAGATGCCAACAAAAGAGAGAGAGAAAGAAAGAAAGAAAGAAAGAAAGAAAGAAAGAAAGGAGGGGGGGAGGGAGGGAGGGAGGGAGGAAGGAAAGAGAAAGAAAGAAAGAAAGAAAGAAAGAAAGAAAGAAAGAAAGAAAGAAAGAAAGAAAGAAAGAAAGAAAGAAAGAAAGAAAGAAAAAATAAAACTATAAGATATGCCACATGACAGGTCTGCCTTCCTTTAATGATACTAGGGGTCACCAAGCACATTTTTAATTACCTAAGTTTCTGCTTTCCATGTTTTCTTTCCCTTAATTAATGAATTATTATAGCATCTCATTCACACATGGACATGGCTTCAATAGTTAATTATCTGCTTAGTGTTCTACTTATATTTGGAAAAGAATATTAGCCCATATGAAATACTCCCAAATCAATACATTAACACATTATTTTAACTTAAAAGTTTGCTGCTTTCAAATTATTCTATAGCTTTCTGGAAATGTCAGTTGCATCTAATACAACATTCAACCAACTTTCTTTCCTTCTGGGTACCCAGCTATATTATATGTCTTATTCTCCTTGCAATTATTAATGGTAATGTGACTGAGTTCTAGTCATGGAATGTGAGAGAAGAGATGGAACTCACTCCTAGGCCTGGCCTATAAAACACTCCCAATCCTAAGTCCCCCAGATCTCTAATTGGACAGTAGCTTCCTGCTTATCAGGAAGATCTCCTTTAAACTTTATCCAAGCATGAAATAGCTATATATTTGTTCTATTATTCATTTTGAGGTTTGCCTGCTACAGAAGCTATTATTTTCACTAACACATGCAATATGGCCAAAAGATTTGTATTAAACAAAATAAAAAACAAAATTAAGAGTAAGGTATGAATGTGGGCGATTATTAAAAATTTTTTTAAAGATAAGCCCTGATATGCAGTTAGAGATAGAAAGGTTAGATTAATATTTGCCAGTCACTACGTTAAGTTTAGGTGGTTTAAATTTTAAATTATTTCCTTCATCTTCCTAAGATATGAGATAATACACACTATTACAAATGAGAGCAGTGAGTTTTTATTTTGGGGGGTGTGGAGTGATAACAAACTTTATTGATTGCATCCTAGTCAGAAATGCTATGCAACCCAAATTTGGGAACCGATTTATGTCTCAAGATGGCTGAAAGTTTATAAGTGAAAAAATATACGTTCGGGTGTTTTGGAATATTTGAAAGATTAACTTTTCATATACTGTAGGATTCAGATTCTGGTCAACACTTGCTATGAGAATAGCTCTTTATCCCAAATCTCGACTTTATAGACCTTTAAATCTCAGCGTGCAGTACATATGCCCTTTGACTGATGGCACTTAAAAGAAGCTGAAATAGCCGGGCTCAGTGGCTCAGCCTGTGTGCCTTTGGGAGGCTGAGGTGAGTGGATTGCCTGAGCCTGCGGGTTCAAGACCCGCCTGGGCAGCGAGACCTCATCTCTACAATAAATAAAAAAATCAGCCAGGCATGGTAGTGCACGCCTGTAGTTCCGGCTACTTGGAAGGCTGAGGCGGAAGGATCGCCGGAGCCCAGCAGGTCGAGGCTGCGGTGGCTGGGAGCAGCCACTGCACTCCAGTCTGGGCGACAGAGTGAGACTCCTACTCAAAAAAAAAAAATAATAAAATAAAAAGAAATATAGTTTGAAATATATAGACATGTTTTATTTTGAGAACAGATTAACTTTTAACTGATAGTCTTCAGAAAACATTTGCCAACAAGAATATTAAATTCAGAAGAGTTATAAAACTTAAGTGCTAAAGGCAGATATAGATATACATGATATAAATATATTTTTATCTCCAATGAATAATTCAAAATAAACTTACTCATAATTTACAAGGCTGAAAGCTTGAATAATTTAAAAAACAGTACATCATATAATTTTTTCCACAGTTAGTTTCCTTCTCCCATAAAAAAAAGCTTTTAAAAGGTTGTTTAATATTTCTAATTCCAACTAATAAATTATAAGTGATTTTTTTAAAGTGAGAAATAGGATTTTTTGAGAGGACAGAAAAGCTCCCACAGTGGGAGGGGACTCGAAGGGGTTGCCCATATAAGTGATATTTTAATCTAAATTTGTTATCAATATAAGAATAGTATTTTTAAGACTTCACATTTATAAATTCTTGTATGCATGTGTTCAGTTTAAATATATGGGTAGAGCTGAAACTTTAGGAAACAGATGGACATTTCCCATTCGCTAAAATCATATATGCCATTATTTGTCATTTTTGCACATTGAGTCAATGTTACATTCTTTTTCTTTTTGCACACTGAGTCAATGTTACATTCATTTTTAAGAAAAAATAAATAAATTAAGAAAGTGATTGGTTCAGAAGTTCCTATATAAAGCAACTCCATAAATACAAATACCATGTCTATCCTCATATACATTGTACAAAACCCACTTGGCTCCTTTTCTGAAAAGATGTAATTAATCCCTAGGGTGATTACCTTACTGCATGAAAGACTGCCTTGTATATAAAGAGTTTAGGTCTATGTATTTGGCTGGTGATGTTTTATTACCACACTATATTTCACTATAAAGCAAAAAACCCAGAATTTTGCAGCATACTGGACATAAGCCAAGTGTTCCTGAACTAAATGAATGGATTGGTTCTCAATGATAAAAATAAAATTAATCTTTACAGTTATTCAGATTGTTCATGGAAAACTATATAACCCCTAAAAAGGGGGATAGTCATATTTTTAAACATTTAAGAAAAACCATATAAACTTGGTAACAATATTTTTGTAAAAGAAAAAACCAATATATATGCACATAATTCATAACATTGAAAATCTGAATACATTATAATTTCAAAATATTAAATATTTTTTCAGAGTTATATTTTCATTGCCTTTTCATATTTAATACTCTTGTACATTTAATGGTATCAGGTATCAGACACTACTTTGTAGTCATTACCTTATTTAAACACAGCAATATCTCTGTAAAGTACACACTATTGTCCTCATTTTTACAAATGAAGATGGTATTTATTTTACTATTTTAAACAAACATACTGGTGCTTATTAATTTCTAGATAGCATACTAAGCATTTTAGAGATGCTAACTTGCTTCAACCTCATAATAACCCTCTGAGGCAGGGACCATGATTATTCACTATTTTTGGATAAAAAACCTGAGGGGCAGAAAGATTACTTCCCACAAAGTCATACTGCTACTTACTGGTGGAGAAAGAATTTAAACTGAGGACATTTCGAAACAAACCAACACTTAAAGTAGTCTGAAAAGACACAGTGAATCACTGATGAATAAAATATAAACCAATCCTGCAGTATCATCATTAGACTCAAGGAAGAGCATCCCCTGCCTTGAATCATGTACTTTAAAAGGTCTGGTCTTCTTTTCACCAAGCCTCCTGGACCCAATGCCTTTCTTTCAGAACCACACTATTAGTAACTAGCATCCACAATTGCCACTGCCAGTACAAGGATGCCTGCTCTTGCTTCTAGGTTTGTTGATGCCTCCAAAGAACACACTGCACAATAAAATATGACCATCAGGTATGAAAAAGCTTGGATGTATAAGCCAAGTACTTTCATATATGTGTACAAAACACTCCTTGTGGTTCAGGACAAATCCAGAGATGGGGGTAAGTAGGGATGGGCTATAGTTTGGAAACCACAGCCACAGCTCTCCATACTGCCATGTTTTGGTATGGAACTCCAAAGGGTTTGAGCATTGTAAATTTGAATATGGACTTCTAAGTCATTGTAAAGGCTATGTATCACAGTAGAAAGATGTAGTGTATTTTATCAGTTTCTTTATTTACAAGTCTATTTAAACATACTTCATGTGACCTCCATTTGAACTTTTGCCTACACCCCACAATTGTTAGAAATGGACTATCTTTTCCATAAAATACTCATTACCAATTCTTATGCTATTCTGCTCCTTTATAAATGGATATAAAATGTGAGGATTACAAATGGCAAAGTTCAGGTTTCTAGCACTTCTGTGGAAAGATGAAATTTTTATTCCTTCAAATGTATTGTAATTACCTTTAATTGAACTTTATAATTTAGGTATACAGAAGAACGGATGATGAGATATAGAGTATTGACAATGGTGATCTAAGAACAGTAAATAGGGAAACAGTAAAATATGTAATCAATAAATAAACTTATTGGTAACTACAATAATAGCAGCACTGGGACTAGGCTGAGGGGCAACTGAGGCAAAAATTTAAATTTAGAGAGACACTTCCTTAAATGTTGTGTCCTTGGTATCTCATTGTATACCTAGCCTTGGAAATTAGCCCTGGAGTCTACTTTAGAGATTGCTATAATTATTTGTCCTTGAAAGTTGTTTTAGTCCATTTTTGCTGCAATAACAAAATACCCAAGACTGAAAAATGTATAAAAAAACAGGTTTATTTTCCACAGTTCTGGAGGCTGGGAAGTCCAAAACCAAACACTAGGAGGTTCAGTATCTAGAAAGGGCCCAGTCTCTGGTATCAAGATGGTACCTTGTCACTGGACCTTCACATGGCAGAAGGCAGATGGGCAGAGGGGACCTACCTAATTACCTATTATTAGATTTTGTAAATTCTTTTGTAGGATTGTTAATCTCATTTATGAGGGCCCTATCTTTATGATTGAATGATCTCCTGAAAGTCTCACCTTTTAATATTATCACAGTAGGTCTTAGGTTCCAATATATAAATTTGGGGGTGGGTACATTTTTAAATCTTAGAGTGTACTACCACCTCTTTTCCAACCTTTATTTAGGCAAAGGAAATGGAGTGATTTGAAGTTTCCACACTGCTTTGCAAAGTACTATTTGTAAGATTTGGCAGCTAAAATGCTCTCTCTAGAAATTTTTGATACTATGTTGCTGTGTATGGCATCAGAACATCTAGTAGATATCTTATTATATTAGCAATACATCTTATTTAAAAATTTGTAGTAATAGTAAAGAAATAGTATATCTGAAAGATGTTTCCAATTTGCAATAAAATGTAACTTCAGAAAAATATCAACATTATATTATCTCAGAATTCAGCAAGACTATGTGATAAATAGGAGTCAAGCGTACTAAGACTAGACTTAAATAAAAAGGAAGAAAAGACAATTACACAAGGTGAAGAGATAGAATTTTCAAGAAAAAAATCTTTTCATTATATTATTATACATCCATTTTGAAAAATGGACTTTGAAAAGCCTGGTCACACATGAGTAAAAACGATTCTCATAACCAATAGAGTAGATTAAAGCCATACACTTTGGGAAAGGAAAGAACTATTATTGAAAAAGTTCAAAAGGTTTTTTGTATTCCATATAAAAATTTTCTATCTGATCATTTTTAATAACTTTTCTATTGGAAGATTTTTTATTTTGTGAAGGTGAAATGGGAGTGCTGGTCATTTCTAGTTATTTTTAAAGTGCTCCAAATTATATAGAGAGGTCAAACAAGAAAGCTAAATCAGATTTCAGCCTTCTCTCTCCTTATTGTCTTCTTTCTGAGTATTCTACTATCACATGGTATACCTCAACTGTCTCGTTAGAGACAGTGGCACCAATATTGAATGACACTTGTCTTCCTATGTCATGGTCTCTGCAATAAGAGATCATCATTCATCTCTATATGGTGAGTCAGATAATATTTATTTTGTAATGCATCCTTTAAAAATAACTCCCTTTTTCTTAACAATAATCTTATCATGGAGATGAAAAAAGAGAGGAGGGGAGAGAGAAAAGCAGGAAGCAAGAAAAGAGAAAGAGTAGAAGGAAGGAAGGGAAAGAGAGAGATGGAAAGGAGAAAGAGAGAAGACAATCAACAAAGTTGCCTACACAACAATTGCAATAAAATATATATAATAAAAAGAGTTCAATCAGTCATTTTGATATCTTGCCTATACAATCCCAAGATTTTGTGTGTTGAGATAAAAAAGTTAGATGATATATATTTTTTTAGTAAACATTGACCAAGGCTAAAGAAAATGATGTGTGTGATGTAGCCAGAAAATTGAATTATGTCAAAAAAGGAAACATGTAGAAGCCAAAATAATGTTTTATCATATTGTTTTTCTCTGAATACATTCTTATTTCTAATATGTTATAGCCAACTAGTTAAAAAGTGGAAAATTCTAACAAACTGCTTCTTTCTAAATATAATTCTAAAGAGTTTACCTAACTTTATATTTTTATCAAATAAACCAACTTGTAAAACAGTTAGCACTGTTGATAACAACTCGAAAGTCTTGGTTGATAAATGATAGCTGAGGGAGCCTTGGGTAACTCTGTGATCCAGTGTGAAACTGGACATGTTAGACTGGCATAAGCACTTTTGAAGAGCTATAGCTAAAAGAAATTTTATCATTTTAGGGGGGAAAAAGTAGTTGAAAATGTCATACATTTCATTTTTCTTTGCCAAGGCTTTAACCAAAGCTTTGAGCATATGGGGACATTTTCTGAGTCCGATTCTTAAGTTGAAAATAAAATAATAATAAATTTAGATGTGCTTGAAAAAAGGTCTTTGGTAGCTGAACTGTTGCCTTTTGGAAACATGTGCACAATTCAAAAGATTTCTATTTTCCCTTAACTGCAGTCAGTTGATTTCTCTTTGGGATCAAGTTAATTCACATTTTAATGATACATCTGTATAGTGAATCTCTGTAACTATATATTTCCTTGGCATTCATTTTGAATACAGATTTCCCTTCCTCATACCAGATTCAAAGCTTAGTCATCCTTTATATAGTTTCCATTTGTCTTCCCTCAGTTCCTCAGTGTGCTTGGTCAGATATCTGCCTTATACAACCACTTCCTGGTGGCCACCCTCCTCAGGGACATATAGACACAACACACTTAACTCATTTCACTGATCCCCATACCCAGCATAAAGCGAAAAGATACACTGCAGCAACAAGCTCTCAGTCATAGGGTGACTCTGTGGAACACATACCTGCTTGCTCTAAACCTAACAATTAGATCTCCCTAAGAAAAACCTGCTTGGGTAACACCTTAGACCTCAATAAAGGTTTCAGCCCATAAGTTTCAGTCTTTCTCTTTCATACGTATGCCCTATTTGCTGGTTGAGCATATTGCCTCTGCAACCTTCTTACTGGCCCTCATCAGTATACCTATGAATGATAACTTACTTTCATTACATCAGGGGTTTTTGTTGTGTTGTTTCCTCTGTGTCTTACCTGACAGACACAACAAGACCTAACATTTATCCTGGTCAAGTCTCTCTTAAAGAGTTTTTATCTTGGCAGGAATAAGCTGGGCACAGGTCAAACCGAAGACACAAATATAAATATTTCTTGTAAGAGGGACACCTAGTCATAGTCAAACCTATGAGACATTAGGTCATCCACTAGGAAAAAGAAGTACCCCCTGAAAGGCACAAATATCCATGTACGATACCCATAATCAAATATCCTAGGGTCATATCAGGGTAGGGCTAGAATTTATAGCTGTTCTCCCAAGAGACATCTCAAGACATAATTAGAGAGGAATGCAAGAGTATGTACAATAGTTTACATATTTGTATGCATACCTAGTGCTTGCTACTGGGTGCAGCAATAACTAGGATGTAGTTCTGTCTTATGGGAACTCATAATTTATATTTTAATGACTCTATTTACATTTAGGCAAAGAATAGAGAGCAAGGTATTATCATTAATCATGAAGTTATTATCTTACATAGAAAGTTAAGGTTATTGAGTTTAAGAATGATCCTTGAACTCGACCCTACTGATTTTAATTTTGCTTTTACAATCACATTCATTAAAGTGAATATCCTTATCATCATATCTGATATTTACTTGTGGTTTGAAAATGGTGGCTTAGTAGCAAGCTGACTTCATTCTTTCCACAGAAAACCAGAAATATCACAGAAATGAAAATGAAACAGTTACTTTGACCAGAAAAGTGAAAAACTCTGAGCAAATGGTAAAAGAATTGGACTTCCATATTCATGATGCTCCTCCCCCAAATTTGCCTGGCACCAAGCACATAGAAATACTAAAGGAAGTTATTTAATCTTTAAAAAAATTAAATGTGCAAAAATAAAACAATAGAAATATAAAATCCACTGGTAAAATTAAGTTTATAGATAAATGCAGAATAATCTAGCAATACGAAATTGTACTGTATAATCCACTCGTGATTCTAGTACAAAGCTCAAAAACAAATCTATCAAAATCAATAGTATCTAGAACAGTCAATTAAGAGATAGATAGTATAAATATGTAAATTGAGATAATATAAAGTCAAAATGTTGGGGGTATGGAACAGAGAACAGTCTGAAAAAGAAACCAAGAAGGCAGTCTCATTTACAATAACTACAAGAAATGGAAAATGCCTGGGAATGGATTTAACCAAAGAAGTAAATGATCCATACCAAAAAAAACTCCAATAAAACACTGATAAAATAAATTATAGATGATACAAAATAATGAAAAAATATTTCTTGCATATGTGTTAGAAGAATTAATATTGATAAAATGACAATAGTATCCAAAGCAATTCATAGATCCAACATAATCCCTATCAAAATATCAATGATATTCTTCACAGAAATAGAAAAAATATATTAAAAGCATATGAAACTACAAAATACCCCAAATAGCAAAAGCTATCCTAAGGAAAAAGTACAAAGCTGGAGTGATCACACTGTCTGACTTCACAATATACTACAAAGCTATAGTAACCAAATCATCATGGCACTAGCATTAAAACAGACACATAGACCAATGGAGCAGAATAGAAAGCCCAGATAAAAATTACATATTTACAGTCAACTCAATTTTGACAAAGGGCCCAAAACATACAATGGGAAAAGGATAATTTCTTCTATAAATGGTGCTGGGAAAACTGGATAACTATATGCAGAAGAATAAAGATAAAGTCAAATTTTTCACCATTACAAATATAGCATAAAAATGGATTAAATAATATATGATACCTGAAACTATGAAACTAATAGAAGAAAAATAATGAAAATATATATTTAGTATAGTTAAAATATATATTAATATATTATTAATCTATAATATATAATAGATATATGAGATTAATAACACGAATATATAATGAGCTGAAAAACAACCCAATAGCTAAAAAAAAAAGTAATTCAATAAAAAAATGAGTGAAAGAACTGAATAGTTATTTCTCAAGAGAAGATATACAAATGGCCAGCAGGCATATTAAAAAATATTTAACATCACTAATCATTAGAGAAACACAAGTCAAAATCACAATGCAATACCATCTCACCCCAGTTAAGATGACTTTTATCAGAAAGGGAATAATGAATGCTGGCAAAAATTTGGAGAAAGAGGATCCCTAGTTCTCTGTGTGGGAATGCAAATTAGTACAGTCACTATGGAGAACAGTATGAAGGCTCCTCAAAAAAACAAAAAATAGAACTATACTATGATTCAGCAATCCTACTACTGAATATATATCCAAAAGAAAGAAATTCAATATATCAAATAAATATCTGTACTTCCATGTTTATTGCCTGCACTACTCACAACAGCTAAAACACGGAATCAACAGCCTAGGTGTCCATCAAGGGATGACCAGATAAACAAAATGTGGTGTATATACATGATGATTCATATTCCAGCTATTAAAAAGAATGAAATAATGACATTTACAACAACATTGATAGAACCGGATAACATCAAGTGAAGTAAGCCAGGTATGAAAAGACGAATATTACATGCTCTCATTCATATGTGGAAGCTAGGATCTCATGAAGTTGGGGGGTACACAGGTAATTACCAGAGGCTGAGAAGGAGAGGAGGTGGAGGGGAAATGAAGAGTGGTTGATTAAGTGGCACAAATATACACTTTGATAGAAGAAATAAGACAGTGTTTGATAGATCAGCAGGGTGACTGTAAGTTACAATAGTGTATTTTATATTTCAAAATAGCTACATGGGGATACTTGGAAGATGTCATGTAGAAATATTTGACTACTTCTAGCAGAAAGAAAAGGCAAATATGTAAGCTGATGGATACTCCAATTACACTGATTTCATCTTTATAAATTACATGGATCTATTCAAATGTTCACAGGTACCCGACAAAATGTACATCTGTCGTGTATGCATTTTTACAATTAAAAAATATGGATTTCAAAATAATATTAATAACTAATATTAGTGATCCATTGGTGAATTCAAAAACTATCTTGGCTCCACATCACACAAAGATTATAAAACTAGAAAGAAGTTTATATTCTTATCTCCTTTTTTTTTTTTTTTTCAATTCAGTCCTTGATACCCACTGACATCCACAACTATAATTCCCTGATTCTTGTACCTAAATTTCGGTGCTGGAATGTTTCTGATTGTCCCAAATCATTAAATGCACTACCAATTGACATTTACATAAAGCTTACATTGTGCCAGGGACTACGGAAGCATTTCAATATGATAAGAACTGTATGAGGTAGGTAGTATTATTCTTCATTTAAACAGATCGGCTATTTGTTCAGTTTCCCTATATTGAATTCAAATATATATTCATTCAACAAATATTTATGGATCACCTGTTCAGTAGAGGGTATTGGATGGGCACTTAGAGAACAAAACAATTATACTATCTCTTCCTTCAAAAGGAGTATGGTCTAGTGAGGAAGAAAAACAAATAAACCAACAGTTTATTTGAGTTTATTTGAGTTCCAATAGACGTTTGCAGAAAGTGCCTCAGAGCTACAAAGGGGGCCAGCTGAATCAGACCAGGAAACTCTTAGTTTTTCTGGTATAAAGAACACTTCAACTTCCACTGCAGGGGAGGGGTGAAACAGAAACACAACATCAATTAGTGTATTCACACTTTGCCTGTACAATGATCACTTAAGTGTCTAACCCTGAAATGTACCCCCCATCTTTAAAAGAAAAAAGAAAAGAAAAAAAAAAAACTTCAACTGAATTTAGAAGGACCAAGTAAATGTCAATTAGAGAGAAAAAGTTTGTGTGAGGGACAGAGAGAGAGAGAGAGAGAGTATACATACAGCGTTTCAGCCAGAGGAAACAATATGGGTTGCAATAATTTTGAGTATTTATAAGCAACACTTTGACCTGTAACAAAATGTAATTTTGATGAAATGGAAATTTTAATCAGAAAGCTGGTTCTGGGATGGGGCGGGTGAGGGGAAGTGGGTGCTTATTTAACTAGCAAAAGAGCCTATCTTACTGCTCAGCAATTATATATCAAAGATGTTTTTTGTACAACATCTTATCTAGTTCTTCATAAACTATATTGGGAGATAAAAACACATTGTATGAGTTTATGAAATGAACAATTCCGAGACACATTATCTAGCCAGCTGACTATAAAATGCAGAACCTGTAAATTAGAGAGACATAAGAAATATCAGGGCCTAAACATAAAATGAAGCCATTTTCAGATAATAAGTAACTATTTGCACATGAGAAGGCACTTAAGCCTCTGTATCAATACAATTGATAAAAATTGTTTCTCCTCCTAAGGGAAATCTTTACATAGAATGGCACAGGATTAAAACAGCAAGATACAATCAAAAGATAATGTGAAAAATCTAGATAGCAGAGGAAGAAATCACTTTTTAAACCACTTTTATGAACAAGTTTCATCTATTTCTCAGGAGAGAAGATTGAAAATTAAAACCATCCACCCATTCTATATGTCATAGTTTTGCATGTGTAAATATTTCTAACTTAACTCTCCTGAAACCAGCATAGCGTTTTTATTCTGCAGTGTGAGTTGAGCCAGTCATTAGTATCATGGAAACCTGCGTCAAAAACATTGTATATGAATTTGGATCATACAAAATTCTAAATTCTTCAACTAAATCTCTGTCAGAGTAGACATATTTGGTATGTAGAATTTTGCAATGAGTGCTACCTATTGTACTGCCAGATTTCCTATATGTGTGGGCCTCAAACTTAATAAGTATGAGATGTAAGACAGTATATGCAGTTACATAATTAACTAACACTGGGATAATTTTTATCTTGCCCAATTCCAAATGAGATTGATGCTCAAAATAAAAACACTGTTATAATACACTTAAGCAATACACATAAAACACAAGGCATAGAAAATTTGAGGTGGCGATATGTGAAGGAAATCAATATTATATTTTTCTCTTTGATAAAAGATAAAGTGTAACAATTTAGCCACAAGTTTCCAAAAAGGAATGACAATGACAAAAAAGATATAACTTGTGATTTATGTAAAATAAGCTCATATTCATTGAACTTGAAAATGTCCCTTATTTTAGAATGGGTATTGAGTTGTTTGTTTATTAAATTATTTTTAGCATAAGAGTTTTGCCTCTGTCCTTTGAAATATCCGTGAGCCAATAGACGTAATAAGTTTGTGCATGTCCAAGTGGGTTTTCATTTTGTTCTTATTTTGCCAAAACACTTCAGAAATCAGTTTAAAAAAAAAATCTGGGTTGCACACAGGTGAGATCACTAGTCTAGGTAAATAAAAGGGGAGCTTACATAGTGAAATGTTTGTCACAATGAATAAAATTCTGTAAAATGAGGTCATTTATATGTTTCTGTGATTAAAATGAACTATTATTTGGTCATCAAATTTTGTGTAATGTGAATCATAAAAATCCCTAAAGAAAAGTACTTTCTGTGTTACTCTTGTATCAAATTACTTTTTAATAAAAGAAAAATTATAGACTGTATATAAAATAACTTTAATAAGATTATCTTTTAAAATAATAATAAAAATGGAAAGATAAATTCAAATTTACTTATATTATGGAATAGCCTTTATATTTCCATGTAGCTACTGCTTAGTTTCCCAAGCTGGTACACAAATACCCCAAAAGCTATACCATGCACAAAGTAGTAAGATACCTGTAAAGTGTGATTAATACTTGGTGTATAAATGTTCCTGAATGATTTCAGAACAGTCAATCTTATATAAAAATAAGATATGCTCTAAAATAGACTAAACAATCCTTATGGTCCTTTAAGTTAAAATTCTAGTCTTTGTGGACTATGGTGCGATCAATAAAGCAACTTAGATCCTGTAATATCCTTTCTTTCCTACACCCAGTCAGAGGAGATAAAAGTAATTAATGCTAATCTTTATGAAATATTATGGATTTATGATGACTTTAAAACATATTTATTTTTATAAAATATAATCTACATTTTATAAAAAGAAATATCTTCTAGCTTATTTCTCAAACTACATGCTTTCCTTAAGCCGTCTTAAACTACCACCTTCCTGAACGCTTGGTGTACCTATTCACTTTTCTTTACAGAAAAAAAAAAAAATAGAAGAATTTAAGATACATGACACTAGACTATATGATCTTCAAGAGCAAGGATTTCATTGATCTGGTCTCTCTGTTTTACCATAACCAATAGGATGTCTGTCAATAAATGTCTATTAGAGTGAGCTTTCTTCACCTCTCTCTTCTTAAATATCACAAAAAAATACTTAACCCTCGAAGCATACTTAAATTCATTTTTAAACTTTTCACACACAAAAAATGTGTATAAGAAAATTTTAAATTTAAATGTTTCCCTTTCTTACTGGCTTTTTTTCAAATCAAAATGTTCCTGGCAATTTGTCACTTTGGGAAGCAGCTATAGTAATCTAAAATAGTTCAAGGTCTATTGGTGGCCCCACAACCTCTTTGTTAGAGAGGCTAACAAAAAATTTTGTTTGGGACATCAATCTGGTTAGAGGTGGGAAACAGGGAACTAGGAGTAGACTTGATGTCGCATTATCATAGCTAGCACATTGTTCTTGCTTGGAATCTCTGCTTATTTAGGAGGAGACCACTGCAAATATAAAAGTGTAGTAGTTCATATATTTAAAAATGAAGAATTTTTATTAAAAGTTATTTGAAAAGCCAGTAATTTAGAAGAAAAACACTATAAAGAAGAAAGCCTAACTAGAATAAAAAGTTATTTTTTCTAAAACATTCAAACTAACTATTAATATGACTGACCTCCATTTTAATTAATAGAATCAAATTTTTACACAAAAATTTTCTAAGTAAAGGTAAATGTATAAAATTTAAAGCATGTCTTATTAAAGATTGTTTTAAAATAAAAACATTAATAATTTTATTCATTGTCTTATCGCTGGTGTAAAGAACACATGTTACTATATGCACATTGTGCTTATACCTACACATATACAAATGTAAGAGCAATCTGAACTGTTTAATGTAAAATATCCCTCAGTTTCCTTGCAAAGTGGTGGTAACTACTGTACTAGGCTATGATAAGCATATATTGGAACACAAAGAAAGCAAAAAAAATGAACACTCAGCACTATTGTAAAAGCATGATTATATGCATAAAAATATTTTGCATTCAGGCTATCTTACAGAAATATTTTGACTGTTTAATTAATTTTTCTTTTCCCTTAAGTAAACATTTCTGCCTCTCAAATCATCTTTGTGTGCCAAAACAAAGTGTTATTTAGCATCAGCAGTGGCAGAAGCCATGTATCTTTACAGCATACACGTCATCATCTTTTATTCCAAGGACACATGGCTAATGATATAGAAAAGTATGTCTCTTGGGCCTGAACAAGATTATTCCCAACAGTGCTTGGCGCATAAATACCTCTTTTTTCCTAACCTAAGAATATCTGTACATTTTCTGTCACTTAATATTAGAGTGCTGCTAAACATAAAAATGCTATCTTGTTGTCCATGTCTGCCTCTCACATTGCAGACTTTCTAGAATATTGGTGGCACTTCCAATCATTTAGGCAACCAAATGTACTCCCACAGATTTTCTAAATATTTTCAGAAGGTTATAAAATTCCCATTCTAAAGGCTGTCCAGAGTGAGTCATTAGAGCTAAGAGCTGTTATAATTTAGACATTAATGTTGATGTGGCTTTATTTGAAGTAAAGTTAGTGAAACTTAGCATTTGGTTTAAAGCTTTATAAAGAATAAAGTTAGTGATCAAGACTTTTGTACAACAATTGTTGTGATTCTGTGTTATGACATGGTTCCTTTTGTGTTGACCAAGCAAAACTTTGTCTTCAGTGGGATTACAAAGTACTGACTACTCATTAATTATTCTTCCTACCAGTTCACAAGTTTACTTGACTACTATGAAATCATGTAGCTCTAGGAAGTTAGGAATGTAG
This sequence comes from Carlito syrichta, assembly GCF_000164805.1. Classification (NCBI taxonomy): domain Eukaryota; kingdom Metazoa; phylum Chordata; class Mammalia; order Primates; family Tarsiidae; genus Carlito; species Carlito syrichta. The sequence goes on along the minus strand of NW_007251205.1, from coordinate 11,994 downwards.
AATGTATATGTCCCTCCTCTTTGTGTAGAAGTTTGTGACAAACTATCCAATTCAGTTACTCTTTCCTGCTAGACAAGGAGTGCCTCTGTTCTTTTTAAATCCACATTCCTGGTAGCCATAACTAGGTCAGCTGAAAAGAACATGAGATAAAATGTGTTTGCCTTTGTTCATGTAGCTGAAGATTAACAAGTTAATAATGAGATACTAATGTAAATACAGTAGATTGTTAAATTTATTTGTTGAATCATAAAAGTTTAAGTAAAAAATGCTACTACTATAGGTCTGATTATTTTGGAATCACCTCAGAGGCTTTACTTTCTTGCAGGAGACTACGGTTTTTTTCTTTTCTTTTTTTTGAGTTGGAGTCTCACTCTGTCACCCGGGTTGGAGCGCAGTGGCATGCTCACAGCCATCCCAGTGTTGACCTGCTGGGCTCCAGCAATCCTTCTGCCTCAGCCTTCCAAGTAGCCGAAACTACAGGCATGCATTACCACACCCAGCTAATTTTTTATTTATTGTAGAGACGAGGTCTCACCAAGTTGCCTGGGCTGGTCTTGAACTTTCAGACTCAGGCAATCCACTTGCCTCAGCCTCCCAAAGTGCTTGGATTACAGGCTGAGCCAAAACCAGGCTGGGAGACCACAATTTACCTGGCAAGTTTGTGTTCAGTTAACTAGCATACTCCTAAAAAACCTTTGTCAGAAAGCTTACTTACATCAAAATAACTGAGATAGCATATGTGTTTCTGTTTCAAGTAAGTGGAGTAAACACATCCTACCTTATCTCTCTTACAACTATAAAATGTATGCAGAATGCACCAAGAAGCTATTTGAGGAATGTGAGACAGGAGTAGGCAGATTGGGGGAAAAGATAAGAATTTGAAGAACTGCTGAAGCACAGGTGAGTTTACCTTTTCTGTTTGGTTGTTTGTTTTTCATCTGGCATTCCCCCAGTTATTCACTATAACCTTAAACATGGAACTGGGCAATTGAGCGTTTCATGAGAAACCCTTTGGTTTTAGACTCTATGTAACGGGTTTTATAATGCTCAGAACTGGAGTGTAGGGAATCCTTTGTTTGTCTTTTCTCTAGCCTCTCATTTTTTAATCCCAGGAAATCCTACAGCAATATTGGTGACAATAGGTCCTAAATACCTGAGGAAAGGTAATCTTTCTCCCTGATGAGAGCAGTTCTGATTCCATGACTGTGGGACAAGCTCCCATTTTCTTTTGTTCTCTCTCTCCTGTTTTATGGTTCTGAAAGAGTACATACTAAAGGGGCATGTGCAGCTAGAGAAAGAGAAATAAAATCTAGCTTTCGGGACAGAAGATAAATGATGCCTAAGCGAACCAGAGGGAACTGGAGAGATCACAGAGAAGGAATTGCTCAGTAAAGCAACCTTATACAGTTGTGAGCTATGTATGCATAGATTTTACATTAAATAGCATATTAAAGATACAAAGAGCTAAACTAAAGAATAGATTACTTCCAAGGTCCCAAATAGCCATTTAGTGGTATACATGGAACACATGGAACATATATGGTATACATGGAACACATGGAACATACATGGAACACATCAGAAAAGCACTACAAAAGCTTTGAAAACATAACTGGCATTGAAACCAGAACTCACAAAGAGCTAGTTTAAAATGTATGGCTTAAATCACACTGGGTAAATTGCCTGCTAAAACAAAAATATCTACAACAACCCAAGTTCCAAATTATATTTTCAATGTCCAAAATCATTTAGCATAACTAGACCCAGGAAAATTACAACTCACATGAAAAAAAGTAGTTAACAGAAATCAGTGTCTAGGTAACAAGTTGAGATCAGGAAAATAAAGTTGCAGAGAAAAGAATCAGTGAGCCTGAAGATAGATGAATAAAAAGTATCCAATCCGAACAGAGCATTTAGAGTAGGAAAGAGAAAAAGAGACTCAAGAACCTGCGCAACAGTAAAGAAAGGTTTTATACCATGGCATTGAATTCCCAGAATAAGTAAAGAAAATGTGTAGTGCAGAAAAATAAATTTTAAGAAATAATGTGTGAAAAATTCCCAGATGCAGCAGAAAACAATAAAATAAGAAACTCGGCAGCCCCAATCAGGAGAAATTAAAATGTAAACAAACTGTATAAAGACATATCACAAACTGCTAAGAACTAAAGACACAGGGAAAAAAAAAATGCTTAAAAGTAGCCAAAGGGACTGAACATGGTGGCTCATGCCTGTCATCTCAGCACTTTGGGAGTTTGAGACCAGCTGGGGAAACAGAGTGAGCCCTTGTCTTTGCAAAAAATAAAAACAAAAATAATTAGCTAGGCATGGTGGCACACACCTGTAATCTCACTACACTACACAGCAGGCAAGGATCACCTGAGTCCAGCAGTTTGAAGTTGCAATGAGCCATGACCACGCAATTGCATTCTAACCTGGATGACAGACTGGGACCCAAAGTCAAAAAATAAGTGTAGCCAGGGGAAAAAGGTAGATTACTTATAGAGCAGTTGTTCTCTTTGGGGGTGATTGTGACCTTTTATTCACAGGGCATTTGGCAAAGTTCAGGGATACTTTTTATTGCTACAGCAGGAAGATAAGTGCTACTGACAAGTAGTGGATAGAGGCAACAGATGTTTTGAAATGTCCTGCAACCCACAGGAAAACCTTTTAAAACAAAGAATTTTTGGCACATATCCATATGTGAAGGTTAAAAACTCCTGCCTACGGGTGCATAATTTTTCAAATGACTGAGATTTTCTCCATCAGAGATTATGAAAACCAGAAGGAAGCGAAACAACTTTTTTAAAACACTGAAATAAAAGAGCTGTCATGCCAGAATTCTTTACCCAGTGAAAATATCCATCAAGGGTGAAGATGAAATAAAAACATTCCTAAATGAAAGAAAAGTAAGAGTTTGTTGTCAACACGCCTGCTCTAGAAATCACATAAAAAGATATATTAGGTATAGTAACCATAGATTCAAATATAATGTTAAAGGTGTTCCAATAACCTGAAATAAACCAGGAAGAGGAAATATACAAAAGAAAAAGAGAGGGAAGAAACAGACACTACTGAGTAAAAGAAGTCAGTCTCCTGCTGGGCTTGTGGGTCAACCTGTAATGCCAGCACTTTGGGAGGCTGAGGCAAGTGACTTGCTTAAGCCCATGGGTTCAAGACCACCCAGGCAGTCCAGGCAACTTTGTGAGATCTCATCTCTACAATAAATAAAAACAATTAGCTGGGTGTGGTAGTGCACATCTGTAGTTCTGGCTACTTGGAAGACTGAAGTGGAAGGATCTCTGGAGCCCAACAGGTCCATGCTGGGGTGGCCATGAGCATGCCACTGCACACCAACCTGGGCAATGGAGTGTGAGATATCAACTAAAAAAAAAAAAGAAGTCAGTCTCCAAGGTTGCAAAATGATTTATTTCATTTATATTCATTTAAAAAAAAAACACAAGTATAATGCCAAAGAACTGGGTAACTTGGCCATTGCTGAAAGTTAAAGCTCAGAGGAGGGTGTGAAAGCAAAGGGATAACACATGGGAATTCATTTATTTATTTATTTGTATTTTAAAAATTGAGGTATGGTTGACATACAAGGTGTCCATATTTAATGTATATATGTTGATGAGTATGTAAATAATTTTGCACTTGTTGAGATCATCACCATAAACCATGCCATAAAACAACCATCACATATAAAAGCTTCCTCTCTCTTTTTTTGTGTAAGAACATTTAACTTAAGATCTACTCTTCAGGGAGTGGACATTCTGTATCCTGATTGTGATGTGGGTTACCCATATCTATATACATGGGTTGAAATTCACAGAACTATATACAAAAAACAACTTATTTTAATTTCACTTAGTTTATAAAAATAAAACACACTTTTAAAAAAATATAATCTGTAGCAAAGTACTGAGAGTACTGTTTTTTAGACAAAAAGATATTTTTCTTCCCAAATCTGTGAATCAGTCCACAAACAATATGAAATGTTACATTATCACTACAAATGCCTCCAGGACTTAGGTCTTTTTAAATCATTGATAGGAACAATAGAATAATAACAATAACAACAAAAATATTTAAATCCAAGACCAAGTATCTTGTAACATTCTTAAATACAGACATTTGGGCTAGACTTACATATTATATGCAAAAATCAAAACTATTTTTGTATATTCACTAGCACAAAAGATTTTAAAGCACTGTTTTCAATTTAGAGAGCAGTATAACAAAATGTAGATAGCATCATGTAGGCACTCAATCTCCCTTTTCCCCATTTGATTGAAGTATAACAGACACAATGTACATATCTAAGGTGTATAATGTGAATATATATATATATAGTGAAATGATTAGCACAATCAAGCTAATTAGCATATACATCACTTCTCAGTTACATGTATTTATTTATTTATATGTTTTTGGTGGTGAGAACACTTAAGATCTACTCTCTTAGCAAACTCTATAATGTGCTATAATTCCACTCACAATAAGTCTTCACATGAAAAATAATATAACAGAAGCATAACAAAAAAGTAAAAGTAGTTTATTTGGAAATTACTTCTAATAGTGTAAACTGTAAATAAGCAAGATAGAAGAGGAGGAGGCAGGGAGAGAAGATGGAGGGAGGGAGGAAAAGAAAAAAAATAAAAAATAAAAAATATAAAATCACATAAATGTTCAATTAAAAAATAAATCTTGATATACTATATCAACAAAGTACAATTTCAGCTTTCATAATTGTGAAGTCTCAAGACACAATAGAAAATTTGGAATAAAATTTCAAAAACAGAAATGGTGTAGAGACGACTGTAACTATAAAATGTCTATGGATGTGGATAGAAATCAATTTTTACCTGTGAGAGTGAGAATTAATATAATAAGGACAGCAAAATTGTGAATTTAGAGTAAATACAGTTGACTAATTTATAAACTTGCACACACGAGGTTATTCTCTACTAAGATAATTGTGGTCATTAGTGTAGTTTACTTTTAAATAAATATTTTTTAAATGTCTTAGGAGAACAACAGACAAAACAGACATTTTTAGAAAAAATGAAAATAGATTTAAGCAAAGCAATGTATACAAAATTGACTTCTTTAAATAAATGTTTGCCCATTATAATATACAGGCAATAGCATGTCTAAGAGTAAAGTAACATAGGCCATGAAACACTTACTAACCTGAATAAAATAATGAATGAAATGCAATTACATAGGTCATGAAACACTAACTAGCCTGAATGAATGAACAAATGAATGAGCGAAATGGAATTTTAGCTACTTTTATTCAAGCTCCATCTCAATATACTATAAATTGAGAGAAAAGTTAAAGAAAATCCATTCTCGGGGCTTGGTGAAGAGTCTCTGAAAGACAAAAAAACCTCCAGCTGACCTGCGGGTTTTTGAAGATAAATTAGTATCATTTTAAACCAGTGTGACTTGGGGTGGTTAGTTACCACCATCAGAGATTAGCCAAACTTTGTGAAATAAAAAGATTAAAATCCAGAACAAAGACGACCTCAATTAAATATATGCATACAGTCATGAATACAGAATTTGAACTCAGTGAAAACTCAAAATTCTGTCTAAAACTCCACTAAATGTCAAGTCAAATTCAATTCTATCTCTCTCATATATATATGTATATGTACATATTGTATGTATTAATCTTGTAGCTGTTAAAATAATCTATCACCAAGACTATAGTTATTATGCTTTAATAATTTATATTCCCAGGACTTATAACTTGTTAGTCAAACCAAAAATTCATAAAGCTTTAAAAAACATGAAATAAATAATAAATATACGTCTAAATACTAGAAGCAGCCTTTGTCCATTACCTGATTACATATGAACTGATGGGACATCTGAGTCTGGGTCACTTTAGGTTACCTTGTATTAAAGAACCACTAGGTAGGAAGCTGAAGTTAAAATGGGTTAAGTATTGCCCTCTTGGGTTAGCGTTGGGCCTTCTCAAAATAAAGTAAATGAATAACTACTGAGCACCCACTGAGAGCTCGCCATGCTTCATATCAGTTTTTCTGAACAACCACTCTCTAAAGTAGGTATTAAATATTTTATTTCTTGGATGAGAAAACTGAGGTACAGTTTCTTACATTTCCTAAATTGACTTACTCATGATGGAATAAAACTGCCTCTCTCCTTCTTAACTTTTTTACTTTTATTTCCCTCCCTCTATTATTTTTGTTTCCTTGCTTTACATGAAAACACTTGAGGATATGAACAATTAAAACCATTTAAAATGATAGAATAAGATAATACTTATAAATGCCCGAATGCTATACCTTAGTCAAAACCAAAAAGGCAGCCTCACACTAAAGCTTTGGTAGAGAATGACAAGGTACAGATGGCACGTGTCATGGGATAGAGGTTGCAACATATTCTTTCTGTAGAAAAAACATATTCCAACTGTGAAACATACTCATGTTTGGAGAAAGAAGGCAAAATGAAAGGCATAAACCATAATTAATGCCAAAGGGAATCATTCTAATCCCAATATTTCCTTTTTTTCTTGGCAATTGCATAGAGCAACTGAACAAACAATATATTCTAGCTGTGCACAGTATAGACAACATTGTCAGGTACAGTACAGGTATGATATTCTTTAAGTGTTAATTATTAAACATAAATGTAAAGACAGGTTACAGAAATAATTTAGAATTAACTAAAGATCAAAATATTCCAGTCATTTATTTTTTTGTTTGATTTACTCTTAGGTGGTAAATAGTGCTTTTGTTATTAGTTCAGGTCAGTGAAATGACATAATTATTCTTTTTTATACCTGACTAATTAAAATCATAGCAATAAAATGACTCTGTAACACAACCAGCTTAAGTCTCTCACTTTACAGATGGCAAAAACTGAGATCTAAAGGGATGAGGTTGAGAAGGAAGTTACAAAATAAGACCCTTATCAAGGTCTAACCAAAGGCACAAAGGACATTCATGACTACTAACTTTGGACTTGGCCAGGTGCCTTTTGTTAGTAAGTGGAAAGGAGAAAATATTGCAATGTGCCAGTTCTAAACATAGGCCATGAAAGTCCTTGCATGTTCCACTTATAGGTTTATGTTCCTGCAATTACCATGAAAAGAACCTGCCCCTCTGGCCACTGGTCCAAAGAGTATGATATACAAGAGAGACTTACCTTCATGTCTGAAGCTTGAAGCAAAGTCTCCCAGCAGAAACTAGCCTAGATCAGACAGCCACTCCACCCTACGACCTACCTCTGTACAAGCAGACCTGCAGAAACCATGAGTGAGCTCACCTGAGCTCAACAGAGTTACTCCAGCTGACCTGCAGGTTTATGAAGATAAATTAGTGTCATTTTAAACCAGTGTGACTTGGGGTGGTTAGTTACCACCATCATTTTTGCAATAGCCAACTGACATACATGGTATTGCTTTGCTCCAATGGGAAAACAGAAGCAAACACACACACACACACACACACACACACACACAGAGAGAGAGAGAGAGAGAGAGAAGCACACAGAAAGAGGGGAGTACAGAATGAGAAGAGGAAAGTCAGAGAAAATAAATTTTACATTAGCCACATGGCAACAAGAAAGACTCAAAATGGAGTCACTCATACGAAATCCTAACAAAATGGTGTCAGCAGGACATAAAGAAGGGGCCCATGCACACATACCTATGACTGAATATTATTACAAAAACTCTGTAAATCACAACCTCATAGAAAGGCTACTACAATCTTATACAAAGCATAATTCTGCAATGACGTCTGTCCAAAAACTGCCTATTCAACCTTAGACTGGAGCTACCCTTGCTATTACTCATTGTAGCCAAGAATAATTATTTCAAAACATCTAATGGAACAGTCCTCATTTTGTCTTTAAAAATTCTTATCTTCCTTTGCCACTTAGGGTACACGCATGGACTACCGTGGAATACGTATTCCTGGATTACAATCCATTATCCATTCCCAAATAAACTCAAATTTTTTTTGGTAGAGCTACTTACTATATTGTTATTCAGGTTGAGAGAGGAAAGGATAAAGAAGCCCAAACATTTTAACAACAAATTTTTGGAAAGACTAAGATTTACTTAGCAGCACTGCCCTTCTGGCTATGCTTTAGACTTTAGTGAACTCTACTCTTCTCTGGGATTTTAGAACTCAGTGTAAGTCTATAACTAAAAAGCAACCTTTCCAATGGTTTTTTAGATCATTAGTATTTCACTACAACCTGGTAAAAGACTTTTAGTCAAATTCAACTTGCTATATACAACAATGGCCAGCTGCAGTGAAGCATAATACATGGGTACCCCAAATGACAACACTGAAATACATTATTATTATTGTTGTTGTTGTTGTTTCACTCTGTCACCCAGGCTGGAGTACAGTGGAACAATCACAGCTCACTACAGCCTCAAACTCTTGGTCTTGAGCAATCCTCCTGCCTCACCTTCCCAAGGCAACAGGCACATACTACTATGCCAAGATAATTTTTCTATTTTTTATAGAGAAAGTGTCTCATTTTGTTGCTCAAGTTGGTCTCAAACTCCTGATCTCAAGTGATCCTCCTGCCTCTGCCTCCCAAGTGCTGAGACTACAGCATGAGCCACTGCTACTGGCCTATTAATTTTTTTTTGAAATTTACTCTCTCAATCTTCATAATGCCTAAGGATTATGCCTCTACTAACTTCCTCATCAAGGATCTAACTAACTCCTTGGATATTTTTAACCTTGTTGTGTAAATTCTATGCCTATATTTATTACCATATAATTGCCAAAACATTCCTAGACAGATATTTTACTCCAGTCATATTTTATTAATTAAGGGAAGTCCAGATAGGCTTCAACACCATAAACATAGTCTTTAATATGAATTGTCAATTATATTGATACCAATGACATATTTCTATATTTCTTATAATTAGTAGATGTAACCATTTTGGGTGCATGATTGTTCTCAGATAATTTTTTTTATTGTAATTCACCAATTTGTTTGACGCGCCCACTCCCCAGAATCTCAATCTGTTGCCCAGGCTGAAGTATTTAGCATATTTTTGATATTTTTATTTCTTATAAATGCTTGAGTAATTAATAGATAAATAAAATTTTAAAATGAGGATCAATAAAGACATCAGATCATCAAAAAAACATGGATTCAAAAATAAATAAATGGGCGGAGAGAGGCAAGATGGCGACGGCATAGGTGAACTGGTGAGATTCTCTGAACCCCTGTGTCTCTCTCTCACCTGATAGTTGGGACCAAGACGGCAAACTGCTGAATAGACAGACTGTAAAGCAGAGGGAAAAGTGAACAAAACCAGAAGACCCTCATAAGGAAGAACAGGTCATTGCAGAAGAGAAATAAAAGCAACCCCACCTTCCCTCAAAAATAGAATTGAAGAGGGGGAGGGAAAGGGGTAAAGGGAGAAAAATCTACAGAAATGAGAAAAACCAAAAGAAGAGTATGGGTCTCTCCCAGACGCCTGGGAGAGCAGACACTGAGAAAATTGACTTTGGAATGCAAACAATGAAAAGCCCCAGAATGAAGGGTCTCAAACTGCAAATGTAGATATCAAAACAATAATGGAGAGATTAAAAAGAATTGAGGAGACACAAGAAGAAACTAGGAAGGAGCTGATATCTGAGATAACATTAATAAAGAATACTGTGAATGAAACAAATAACAAACTGATAAGCATGGAAAGCAGAATTGCCCAAGCAGAAGAAAGAATCTCAGAGCTTGAGGACCAAAATAGAAATAACCCAAACTCTTAAAAACACAGAAAATAAGCTGAAAAAGACAGAAAAAACCTTCAAGAGATGAGTGACTACCTCAAGAGGCCTAACCTAAGAATAATTGGACTCCCTGAGGCAGAAAGAGAAACAGAGACCACATTGGAACAAACTTTCCACGAGATCATTCAAGAAAATTTCCCTTATCTAATCAGTGATACAAAAATTCAAACACAAGAGATTCAGAGAACCCCCACAAGACAACAAATGAGAAGACCAACTCTTAGACACATAATAATTCGCCTAAATAAAGTAGGCACAAAAGAAAAAATCCTAAAGGCAGCAAGAGAAAAAGGCCAGATCACCCACCATGGAAGACCAATCAGAATAGCAGCAGATTTATCTGCAGAAACCCTGCAGGTTAGGAGAGCTTGGAGCCCTATCTTCAAAGTCCTAAAGGATAAACAATTTCAACCAAGAATAACCTACCCAGCCAAGTTAAGCTTCATCAATGAGGGAGAATTAAAATCTTTCCCAGATATCCAATCCCTAAGAACTTATGCAGCCACAAAACCATCTTTACATGAAACACTTAAGAAAGTACTAAACACAGAAGAAAAGGAAAAAAGAACAACGTTCTTCACAAGAGTACAGGGAAAAGAATAAAATATACACGAACCAACCCCAAAAGCAAAAGAAAGACAAAAAAAAAAAAAAAAGAAAAAGAAAAAAGAAAAAACCAAGTGAAGAACAATAATTCAATAAGAACTCCATGATAGGGATGAACTCTCACATTTCAATAATTAGTCTGAATGTGAATGGACTAACGCACCACTGAAAAGACATAGAATGGCAAAATGGATAAAATATCACCAGGCAACAATAACTGCCTTCAAAGTAAGAGGATGGGAAACAAATTTTCCGGCAAATGGAAAACAAAAGAAAGGAGGAGTCGCAATCCTAATTTCAGATAAAATACCATTTAAGCTATCAAAAATTAAAAAAGATACAGAGGTTCACTCCATCAACAAGACATAACTATCCTAAACATATAGACCCACAAAATAGGTGTGCCAACATTCATAAAGCAACTTCTAGAAAGACTAAAGGAAGACATTGACTCTAACACCATCTTAACTGGGGACTTTAATACACCACTCACAACCCTAGACAGGTCATCAGGACAAAAATCGGCAAGGAGATCTGGAACCTCAGTGAGACTCTGGACCAAATGAACTTAATTGATACCTACAGAACACTCCATCCAAAGACCACAGAATACACATTCTACTCATCACCGCATGGAACATATTCTAAGATCAACCACATAATTGGACACAAATCAAGCATAAGTAAATTTAAAAGGACTGAGATTCTACCATGCACCTTCTCGGACCACAGTGGAATAACAATAAACATCGACACCAACAAGGTCCCCCCAAAACCCACAAAGACATGGACACTAAATAGCATGATGCTAAACAACTCCTGGGTCAATGATGAAATCAAAACAGAAATCAAAATATTCCTGGAAACAAATGAAAATCAAGAAACATTTTACCAAAATCTCTGCGACGCCATAAAAGATGTAATAAGAGGGGAACTTATATCCCTACAAACACACATGAGGAAAATGGAAGGGACAGATATTCATAACCTAAGAAGCCACTAAAGAAGCTGGAAAAGCAAGATCAGAAAAACCCTAATTTCAGCAGAAGAATCCAGATCACCAAAACAGAAGCCCAAATCCAGGACATAGAAGACAAAAAGATAATACAAAAAATCAATGAAACAAAAAGCTGGTTCTTCGAAAGAATAAACAAGATTGATGGTCCCCTTGCTAGACTGACCAAGAAAAAACGAGAAAAAACCAAATAAGCACAGTCAGAAACACAAAAGATGAAGTCACATCTGACCCTGAAGAAATACAAAAGATCATTAGAGACTACTACGTACACTTGTATGGAAACAAACTTGAAAATCTTAAGGAAATGGAGGACTTTCTGAAATCACACAACCTAACTAAGTTGGAACAAGAAGAAATTGAGACCCTAAATAAACCAATAACAATCAAGGAAATTGACTACATAATAAGAAAACTTCCTACAAAAAAAGTCCAGGACCAGATGGCTTTCCAGTAGAATTCTATAAGACACTTAAGGACGAGCTGATACTAATCCTACTGAAGGTATTTCAGGTGATTGAAAAAGATGGAACTCTCCTCAAATCATTTTACGAAGCCAACATCACATTG
>NW_007251204.1:234818-236195 GCF_000164805.1 Carlito syrichta | reverse complement strand
TATTACAGCTTTTAAGGCATCCCAGAGATTTGGTAAGATGTTTCTTTATTTTCATTTGTTTCCAGGTATCTTTTGATCTCTATTTTGATGTCATCATTGACCCAGGAGTTATTTAGCATCATGCTGTTTAGTGTCCATGTCTTTGTGGGTTTTGGGGGGACTTTGTTGGTGTCAATGTTTATTTTTATTCCACTGTGGTCCGAAAAGGTGCATGGCAGAATTTCAGTCCTTTTAAATTTGCTTATAGTTGATTTGTGTCCAATTATGTGGTTGATCTTAGAATATGTTCCATGGGGTGATGAGTAGAATGTGTATTCTGTGGTCTTTGGATGGAGTGTTCTATAGGTATCAATTAAGTCCATTTGGTCCAGAGTCTCATTGAGGTTCCGGATCTCCTTGCTGATTTTTTGTCCTGATGATCTGTCTAAGGTTGTGAGTGGTGTATTAAAGTCCCCAGTTATTATGGTGTTAGAGTCAATGTCTTTCTTTAATTTTCCTAGAAGTTGCTTTATGAATGTTGGCGCACCTATGTTGGGTGCATATATGTTTAGGATAGATATTTCTTGTTGATGGAGTGAACCTTTTATCATTATATAGTGGCCCTCTGTATCTTTTTAAATTTTTGATAGCTTAAATGGTATTTTGTCTGAAATTAGGATCGCGACTCCCCTTTCTTTTGTGTTTCATTCGCCTGAAAATTTGTTTCCCATCTTCTTACTTTGAGTCTGTGTATGTCCTTTTTAGTGAGATGGGTTTCTTGAAGGCAGTGTATTGTTGCCTGGTGATATTTTATTCATTTTGTCATTCTATGCCTTTTCAGTGGTGCGTTTAGTCCATTCACATTCAGACTAATTATTGAAATGTGAGAGTTCGTCCTTATCATGGAGTTCTTATTGAGTTGTTGTTCTTCCACTTGGTTTTTTCTTTTCTTTTTTTTTGTCTTTCTTTTGGTTTTGGGGTTGGTTCGTGTATATTTTATTCTTTTCCCTGTACTCTTGTGAAGAACGTTGTTCTTTTTTTCTTTTCTTCTGTGTTTAGTACTTTCTTAAGTGTTTCATGTAGAGATGGTTTTGTGGCTGCATAAGTTCTTAGGGATTGGATATCTGGGAAAGATTTTAATTCTCCCTCACTGATGAAGCTTAGCTTGGCCGGGTAGGTTATTCTTGGTTGAAATTGTTTATCTTTTAGGACTTTGAAGATAGGGCTCCAAGCTCTCCTAGCCTGCAGGGTTTCTGCAGATAAATCTGCTGCTATTCTGATTGGTCTTCCATGGTAGGTGATCTGGCCTTTTTCTCTTTGCTGCCTTTAGGATTTTTTCTTTTGTGCCTACTTTATTTACGTGAATTATTATGTGTCTAGGAGTTGGTCTTCTCATTT
>NW_007251204.1:233085-234692 GCF_000164805.1 Carlito syrichta | reverse complement strand
TTTCTTGAATGATATCACGGAAAGTTGTCCAATGTGGTCTCTGTTTCTCTTTCTGCCTCAGGGAGTTCGATTATTCTTAGGTTAGGCCTCTTGAGGTAGTCACTCATCTCTTGAAGGTTTTGTTCCGTCTTTTGAGCTTATTTTCTGTGTTTTTAAGAGTTTGGGTTATTTCTATATTTTGGTCCTCAAGCTCTGAGATTCTTTCTTCTGCTTGGGTAATTCTGCTTTCCATGCTTGTCAATTTGTTATTTATTTCATTCACAGTATTCTTTATTACTGTTATCTCAGATATCAGCTCCTTCCTAGTTTCTTCTTGTGTCTCCTCAATTCTTTTTAATCTCTCCGTTATTGTTTTGATATCTACATTTGCAGTTTGAGACCCTTCATTCTGGGGACTTTTCATTGTTTGCATTCCAAAGTCAGTTTTCTCACTGTCTGTTCTCCCAGCTGGGAGAGACCCATACTCTTCTTTTGGTTTTTCTTCATTTCTGTAGATTTTTCTCCCTCTCCCACTTTCCCTCCCCGTCTTCAATTCTGTTTTTGAGGGAAGGTGGGGTTGCTTTTATTTCTCTTCTGCAATGACCTGTTCTTCCTTATGAGGGTCTTCTGACTTTGTTCACTTTTCCCTCTGCTTTACAGTCTGTCTATTCAGCAGTATGCAGTCTTGGCCCGTTCAGAGAATCTCACTAGTTCACCTATGCCGTCGCCATCTTGCCCCGTCTCCCTTTCCATGTTTTCTTTCTTTCTTTCTTTCTTTCTTTCTTTCTTTCTTTCTTTCTTTCTTTCTTTCTTTCTTTTTCTTTCTTTTTGAGTTGGAATCTCACTCTGTCGCCCAGGCTGGAGTGCAGCAGCACGCTCATGGCCACCGCAGCCTCGACCTGCTGGATTTAGGCGATCCTTCCAATTCAGCCTTCCAAGTAGCTACAATTACAGGCGTGTGCTGCCACATCCGGCCAATTTTTGATTTATTGTAGAGACGAGGTCTCGCCAAGTTGCCCGGGTGGGTCTCGAACACCTGGGCTCAGGCAATCCTCTCGTCTTTGCCTCCCTAAATGCTAGGATTACAGGCATGAGCACTGCACCCGGCATGGCCTGGTTCTTAACAGGCCATGGACCAGTACAAGTCCATGGGCTGGGAATTGGAGATCTCTGGTCTAGACATTAATCCTGAGCTCATGTGACTTGATCCAATCTGTGTAGAGAAATTTTGACCTTGGAAAAGTTTGGTAGAAAATTTGGTGGGAAGCGGGCTCTTTGTGAGATGATCATACTTTCATTTTTTTTTAAGAGATGGGGGAGTCTCATTATATTGCCCAATCTAAATTCAAACTCCTGGCCCCAAGTGATTCTCCTGTCTCAGCCTCCCCAGTAGCTGGAGTTTCAGTTATGGTACCCAGCACTGCTTAAAATGTTATATGCTGGAAAGTGGAGACATGGCAGGGAGACATGGCAGGGAACAAATCTGAAAAGATTACACAGCTAGAATTACATATTTGTAAGTATAAAAACAATGTAGGCTTTTAAAAATTATTATAAAGATGTGGGGCACAATTCAGGGTTAGGTATACAAACATTGATTATGCAGGTTCCCTTGTTGATGAGGTATG
>NW_007251204.1:225711-232355 GCF_000164805.1 Carlito syrichta | reverse complement strand
GTAGAGATGAGATCTCGCCAAGTTGCCCAGGCAGGTCTTGAACCTGCAGGCTCAGGCAATCCACTCATTTCAGCCTCCCAAAGGCGCAGGATTACAGGCTGAGCCACCAAGCCCAACTTAAAAAAGTTTTTAAAAAATTATTATAAAGCTGGGCACAGTAGCTCACGCCTGTAATCCCAACACTTGGGAGGTGGAGGTGAGAGCATTGCCTAAGCCCACAGATTGGAGACCAACCTGGGCAATTTGGTGAGACCTCATCTCTACAATATATATATATTTTTTAATTAGCTGGGTGTGGTGGTGCGTGCCTGTAATTCCAGCTACTTGGAAGGCTGAAGTGGAAGGATCACCTGAGCCTAGCAGGTCGAGGTTGTGGCTGTGAGTGTGCCACTGCACTCTAGCCTGGGTGACAGAGTGAGACTCCAACTAAAAAAAAAAAACAAATTAGTTATAACAACAGCAAAAACAAACCCAAAATACTTTACTACAGTGGCTTACTCCCTCGTTCCCTAGAATATCTTGATCTTGGGGGTAAGCCATGTGAATTGAAAGCAAAAAAAAAAAAGAATGACAAAAAAGTCTGAGGTCAGTGGGGGACACCAAGTCAGCTGTGGCATGCAGCTGTTTGATTTGTTCGCCACTGTTTGATGTGGGGAGACAGAGAGTGCAGAGGGGAAGAAATAACTAACATATCGAAGCCAGCAAGGAATAAAGGAGTTTCTTAACCAAAAAGATAACAATCATTCTTCTGGTTACAACATTGTTAATAGCCTTGCCTAAATATAACATGAGACACAGAGACATAATTAAGAAAAAAAAAAAAACCTGGCTGGGCATGGTGGCTCATGCCTGTAATCTTAGGACTTTGGGAGGTCAAGGTGGGAGGATCACTTGAGCCTAGAAGTTTGAGTCCAACCTGGACAGCAGAGCTAGAGACCCCATTTTAAAAAAAACAACCTGAACAAAAGATTCATAATAGTATTATTAGTATGTGTCTGTGCTATTCTAAGAACTTTACAGGTATTGTTGCATCGAATCTTCACAACACCCACCTTCTCTATTTCTAGATGACATAGCAAGCTCTCCAATTTATTCCCACGTATTTGCTGAGCACCTAGGATCTCCCAGTAGTCCTGGGGTCCTAAGAAAAGAAAGTCACAGCCCTTGTCCTTAAGGAGTGTAGAGTGTTGTTAGGGAGATAAGACATGTTTACATCACAAGCAACTCAGACTATCTGTGCCAAAGGATGAATGAGTCAATAAACTGACTGAGTCAGTGGAATAAAGGGAAGATGAACCCTAAATCAAATCTTAATTAAAATCAATTCCAGATGAATCAAATATTTTAACGTGAAAACAATGAAACTATAATGGTCTAGAAGAAAACAAAGCAAGGGGGTATAATTGTATAATCTTGGAGGGAAGACCATCTTTCCTACCATGACACAAACCCCAGAACCCATCTGGATCACACAAAATTTAAAATGTAAAACTTGTAGATGACTTGGAAATAATAGACACTGGGGACATCAGTAAGGAGGGAGGCAAGAAGCGGGTGTTAAGGGTTCAGAAATTTCTTTTTTTTTTTTTGGTTTATTGTAGAGATGAGGTCTCGCCAAGTTGCCCAGGCTGGTCATGAACCAGAAATTTCTTATTAGATACAATGTTTACTATCTGGGGAAAGGGCCACCTGAGATCCAATTCCCACCTACACAGTATGTCCATGGAACAAACATGCATGTGTACCCCTGAATCTAAAGTAAAAATGAAAGCAACAGTAACTTCTAGATGACCAACCCTATTACAAATATGAACAAAGGGAAAACGGGGGGGGGGGATTGCAACTCCTGTGGTAAAATGCTGATTGCTCTAATATACAAAAAACTTCACAATTCAATAGAAAAAAAATTAAGATGGCCTTATTTTGGTAAAAAGGAAATCCAAATGACTAGTAAATACCAAACTGTTTAACAACATTTATACAAATTCAAGTTGAAACGACACTGAGATTTTTAAAAATGTAATGGATTAGTAAATATTTTTAAATATCGATACACCCAGTGTTAAGTATGTCATCAGGGAACAGGCGCCTTTGATGGGGGTATAGATTGGTAAAACCAGTACCACCTTCAAACATGGGCAAGAGGGGGCTTTCCTGTGCTTTAGAGGACGCTGATCTAGCTCTCACCTGCTGCAGCCTTTCCCGTGGAGAAAGATTCTATGGGGTTGAGACAACAGGCCCACCTGAGGCTTTCCTCTTCTAGATCAGGCTGCAAATACCTAGGGACCTGCCCTTCTCTGTGTAAGTGGCCCAGTGCCCAAGTCAGAAACTGCACAGACCTCTCTCCCTGCTCCATTTTTCCCAAGGGTGATCTGCCCTGCTGGTGCATCACCTCTGGCCTTAAGGGGCAGCTGATTGCAGGGCGAAGGTTGAAGCGTGGACTTGTGACCCACGTGTCCACCTGGAAGTCTGAGGGGCTCTCAGCCTTGTGAAATGGAGCTTGGGTGGAGAGAAGAGGAGGTCACCCACAGACTCTAGATCTACATGGGATGTCCCAGCCTGGAGCTTCAGGGTGTCCATGAATTCTAAATTTGAACCTGGCCTTCCAGGTAATTATGAAGTTACACTTGTAAGATGGGAGGATAGAACAGTTTGCAACTTGATTCCTCTTAAAAATTTACACAAGCCGGACTCGGTGGTTCAGCCTGTAATCCCCCGCCTTTGGGAGGCTGAGGTGAGTGGATTACCTGAGCCCGTGGGTTCGAGACCCGCCTGGGCAGTGAGACCTCATCTCTAAAATAAATCAAAAAAAGCAGCCTGGGTGGTAGCGCATGCCTGTAATTCCGGCTACTCGGAAGGCTGAGGTGGAAGGATCGCCGGAGCCCGGCAGGCGAGGCTGCGGTGGCCGGGACCGGCCACTGCACTCCAGTCCGGGTGACCGAGTGAGACTCCAACTCAAAAAAAAAAAAAAAAAAATTTACACAAATGGTATGTGGGCCTCCAATTGTGCCTCTATTTTGGTGTTAGGGTGGGTCTAGGTGCACCATATTTGTTTAAATTAAGAAAAAAAAAACACATTTATATTTGTTCACCCAGCAATTTCCCACCCAGAAATTTATGCTACAGAAATACTCAAAAAAAAAAATAAAAGAAAAGAAATACTCATAGAAGAACGCACAGTTTCAAGTACAAGGATGTTTACTTACATTTTCACAATAATGATAATGATATTAGTATAAAGGATGTCAAATACACCGGGCTCGGTGGCTCAGCCTGTAATCTCGCGCCTTGGGAGGCTGAGGTGAGTGGATTGCCTGAGCCCATGGGTTCGAGACCCGCCTGGGCAACTTGGCAAGACCTCATCTCTACAATAAATCAAAAATTAGCCGGGCGTGGTAGCGCACGCCTGTAGTTCCAGCTACTTGGAAGGCTGAGGTGGAAGGATCGTCGGAGCCCAGCAGGTGGAGGCTGTGGTGGCCGGGAGCGGCCACTGCACTCCAGTCTGGGCGACAGAGTGAGACTCCAACTCAAAAAAAAACAAAAAACAAAAAAACACAAAAAAAAGATGTCAAATACTTTAAATGTTATCTTGAATCCCCACAACAGTTAGATGAGCTGACTACTATTATCTCCATTTAATAGAAGAAAAAATTAAAGTTAAAGAGAATACCTATGGCTGGTCTGAAGGTAAATGAGTTATCTCAATTGGTTGTTCAGTTAGTTATAGACTGAACACCTTGTTCTACTCATTCTCGCTTCTAACTAATACATGGGACTAGCCTTAAACAAAAAAAATACATAGAATACCTAGTTCCCATTCATTTGGTTCATAAGTGTCAGAGCTGAGAAGTTAAAGATGTTTTTAACTTTTAGTTATGACATTTTTCAGACTCTCAAAAACACTTGTGTGTGTGTGTGTGTGTGCCTGTGTGTGTGTGTGTGTGTGTGTGTGTGTGTGTGTGTGTGTGTCTCTGTTGTACTATTTCTTTAAAAAAAATGGAAGTAGGGCCAGGCGTGGTGGCTCACACCCATAATCCCAGCACTTTGGAAGGCTGAGATGAGAGGATTGCCTGAGCCCATGAGTTTGAGACCAGCTTGGGCAACTTGACAAGACCTCATCTCTACTATAAATAAAAAAATTAGCTGGGCGTGATGGTGCGTGCCTGTAGTTCCAGCTACTTGGAAGGCTGAGGCGGAAGGATCGCCGGAGCCCAGCAGGTCGAGACTGCGGTGGCCAGGAGGGTGCCACTGCCCTCCAGCCAGGGCGAGAGAGTGAGACCCTAACAACAACAAAAAAAAAGAAATGGAAGCAATAGTACGATAAACATATCTACTCATAATTCAGTTTTAACATTTTACCACAACGATTTTATGCGTGCATTTTTAAAAATGTGCTACATCGTTTCAAAAACCATCGAAGACACAACATCTTAACTCTAAATACATCGACACATGTTGAAATGATATTCTCCAACATAACCATAATACCATTCTTACACCAAAGGACATTCACAATTCCCTAATATTTGGAATTTTATTTATTTTTATTTTTATTTTTATTTTATTATTATTTTTTGAGTTGGGCTTTATACCTATGACCACAATGAAAATATTTATTTGAGGGAATTTTCTTTTTTCTTTTTTTTTTGAGTTGAAGTCTCACTTTGTCGTCCAGACTGGAGTGCAGTGGCCGCTCCCGGCCTCTGCAGCCTCCACCTGCCGGGCTCCGGTGATCCTTCCTCCTGAGCCTTCCAAGTAGCTGGAACTACAGGTGCGCGCTACCACACCCGGCTCATTTTTTGGTTTATTGTAGAGATGAGGTCTCACCAAGTTGCCCAGGAGGGTCTCGAACCCGCGGGCTCAGGCAATCCACTCACCTCAGCCTC
The DNA here is from genome assembly GCF_000164805.1 of Carlito syrichta. Lineage (NCBI taxonomy): Eukaryota > Metazoa > Chordata > Mammalia > Primates > Tarsiidae > Carlito > Carlito syrichta. The sequence goes on along the minus strand of NW_007251204.1, from coordinate 227,469 downwards.
CAAAGCGCTGGAATTACAGGCTGAGCCACCGAGCCCGGCTCCCAAAAGGTCTCTTAAGGTTGTTTCTTACTTTTTTCAAGCCAGCATTGAATGAAGCATTGCCAATAGTCTCCAGTCAAAGACTGTGGGAGCACACCTTGAATGAAACTGGACTTACTAATTCTCTCAAAGAGGGAAGAAGTACGCCTTGGGGAATGGGGTGAAGGGAGGAGTCTCATTAAGGTGTCAGGGCTTTGTTTTAGGACTTTGGCTTGGGTTAGTTGATTTGGGGGAGGGTGCAAGGAAACGGTGATCTTGCTCAGGATTGGGTGTTGCAAAAAGCAAGAATTCTATGATTGGCTTAATCTTTTTTTTTTTGTATCTGAAACCAGAAGAAACAATACAGGAAAGGGGAGCTCTTTGGCCACGTTGTGGTTTGGACAACATTCCTGTTTTTGTCTGTTCTTAGACAGAATTACAGAGTGGTCTAGGTCTTGTCTTGCCTCATAAAAAACACAGAGTGACGATGTATTTTGTTGTTCCATAACATGGTTTATGTACAGTAGGAGAACCCCATGGCCTCCCTGCGTGAGCCAGACCAGTTCAGCTACAGCCATCAGGGGTTGCTTTTTTCCTTTCTCATAATTCACATTATATTTAGTTGTTATGTCTTATTTGTCGCTTTTAACTGAATGCATTTCTCCTACTTTTTAAAACAATATTGAGTTGTTGAAAATGAGGTCAGTGGTTCTACAGAAGATCTCACATTCTTGCCAGAAACAGTGGCTCATACCTGTAATCCCAGCACTTTGGGAGGCCCAGGTAGGAGGATCGCTTGAGCCAGGAGTTCAAGACCAGCCTGGGCCACATAGTGAGACCTTACCTCAATGAAAAAATTAAAAACTTAGCCTGGTGTGGTGGTGTGCACCTGTAGTCCCAGCTACTCCAGATGGCAGAAGCCGAAGGATCCCCCGAGTCCAGGAGACTGAGGATGCAGTGATTATGCTACTGCACTCCAGCCTGGACAACAGAGTGAGACCCCAACAACAACAACAACAACAAATCAAAAAAACAAAACAAAAAACCCACATTCTGGATTAATCGGATTATTTCTTTTTGGTGGCATTTACATTGTTCCAAGAAAATAGGTCTAAGAGCTTGGTAAGACTTAAGTTAAAAAAATTTTTTTGGCAAGCATATTTTGAAGCCGGGCTCAGTGGCTCGGCCTGTAATCCTGCGCCTTGGGAGGCTGAGGTGAGTGGATTGCCTGAGCCCGCGGGTTCGAGACCCGCCTGGGCAACTTGGTGAGACCTCATCTCTACAATAAATCAAAAAATTAGCCGGGTGTGGTAGCGCGCTCCTGTAATTCCAGCTACTTGGAAGGCTGAGGTGGAAGGATCGCCAGAGCCCCAGCAGGTCAAGGCTGCAGTTGCCGGGAGCGGCCACTGCACTCCAGTCTGGGTGACAGAGTGAGACTCCAACTAAAAAAAAAAAGAATATTTTGAAAGTGATGCCATGTGATTAACCCATCATGCCAGGAGATACATAATGTTAGATTGTCTCACTAGTAGTAATGTTAAATTTGATAACCTGGTTAAAGCATTGACAGCAGATTTCTCCATTTTAAAGAAATATTAATGAGTCAGGAATGTCGGTGCAAATATCTTTTTCCCCCATGGTCTTCTTTCAGTGGCTTTTGATTGCCTTTCCCCAAATCAATGATTTCTTTTTTTTTTGAGTTGGAGTCTCACTCTGTCACCCAGACTGGAGTGCAGTGGC
>NW_007251204.1:221643-225688 GCF_000164805.1 Carlito syrichta | reverse complement strand
CAGATCTCGAACCCGCGGACTCAGGCAATCTACTCACCTCAGCCTCCCAAAGTGCTGGGATTACAGGCTGAGCCACCGAGCCCGGCTTCAAATCAATGATTTCATCAGAGGTTACGATATGGTTACTTTCTAATTCTGCTGTTACTTCTACATTTACTAGATGGTGCTTTTATATAAAAAATAATTTTTCCTTATCATCTGCAGTTCCTTCTAAAGAAAGCAGGGCATGCTTTCTCATTTTTGTTTTCCATGCTGTATTTTAAGGTAAGGATTAGCCATATTAGTCACCTTAGTCAAGACAAATGAATGATTCACATTCTCCATTCTTTTCTTTTCCTTTTTTGAATAAGAGTTTCACTCTGTTGCCCAGGCTGGAGTGAGCTTCAACCTACTGGGCTCAGGTGATCCTTCCACCTCAGCTTTTCATTAACTGGAACCACAGGCACGTGCTACCACACCTGGCTAGTTTTTAATTTTTTGTAGCGATGAGTCTTGCCAAGTTGCCCCGGCTGGTTTCAAACCCCTCAACTCAGGCAATCCTCTCACCTCTGCCACCCAAAGTGCTGGGATTATACGATACCTGGCTCATCCTCCATTCTTAATATCTTAGCGTTCTTGATTTATTTTATTTATTTATTTATTTATGTATTTATTTATTTGAGTTGGAGTCTCACTCTGTCACCCAGGCTGGAGTGCAGTGTCATGCTCACGGTCACCCTAGTGTCAACCTGCTGGGCTCAGGCAATTCTTCTGCCTCAGCCTTTCAAGTAGCTGGAACTACAGGTGTGCACTACCACACTAGGCTAATTTTTTGATTTACTGTAGAGATAAAGTCTCATCAAGTTGCCCAGGCTTGTCTCGAACCCCTGAGCTCAGGTAATCCTCTCACCTGGACCTCCCAAAGTGCTGGGATTATAGGCATGTAACACTATGCCCATCTTATTTTTATTTTATTTAATTAACTTATTTATTTTTGAGTCTCAGTCTCACTCTGTCACCCAAGCTGGAGTGCAGTGGCACAATCATGGCTCATTGCAGCCTTGACCTCCTGGGCTCAGGTGATCCTCCTGCCTCAGCCTACTGAGTAGCTGGGACTATAGGTGCACGCCATCACACTCAGCTAATTTCCTTTTTTTTTTTTTTTTTTTGTAGAGACGAGGTCTTGCTATGTTGCCCAGGCTGGTCTCAAACTCCTGGGCTCAAGTAATCTTCCTGCCTTGACCACTCAAAGTGCTGGGATTACAGGCATGAGCTACCATGCCCAGCTGATTTTTTTTTAATATTTCACAAGCAACAATAATTATACTTTTTGGTGCTTAAATTGTCCCAAATTTGGCCAGTGGGAGCTCTTTCAAGTTGACTACTGCATTCTTCTGAAATGCTTAGTAGTCTTTAATAGTTTCTTTAATTTATGACACAATATAATATCAGGTCATTTACACCCTTTCTTCCTTCCAACCCTAGTCTGGAATTAGCCATTTCGCTTAGAAATTTTAATTAGTGGGAAACGGTATTTAGTAATGACAATCTGTTTACTGTGAGTCATTTATGGCTACTAGACTGTTATTTCACCTAAGCCCTTTCAGTAAACAGAGCTAAGAAAACAAATGGATATACATATTACACATATGATAGCATGGCCAAGTGTTCTAAAAAAAAAAATTTTTTTTTTGAGCTGGAGTTTCACTCTGTTGTCCAGGCTATAGTGCAGTCACACACTCATGGCCGCTGTAGCCTCGACCTGCTGGGCTCAGGTGATCCTTCCACCTCAGTCTTCCAAGTAGCTGGAACCACAGGCACGCCAGCATACGCTAATTTTTTGGCTTATTGTAGAGATGAGGTCTCACCAAGTTGCCCAGGCTGGTCTTGAACCCCTGGGCTCAGGCAATCCTTTCGCCTCTGCCTCCCAAAGTGCTAGGATTACAGGCATTCGCCAGCATGCATGGCCCAAATTTTCTTTTAAAGGCACCTCTCAGAAAGAAGAAGAGAAAAAAGGGGTTGATGAAATAAATGGGAAAAAATTTTTAATTGTTCAATTTATGTGATGGTTTTATGCAGTGCATTGTATGCACTATTCTTCTGTCGCTTAGTATGCTTTAAGATGTTCATTAATACATGTATTTTTTTTTTTTTTGAGTTGAAGTCCCGCTCTGTTGCCCAGACTGGAGTACAGTGGCATAGTCACAGCCACTGCGGCCTCGACCTGCTGGGCTCAGGCAATCCTTCCACCTTAGCCTTCCAAGTAGCTGGAATTACAGGCATGCCATGCTGCCCAGCTATTTTTTTTTTTTTTTCTTGTAGAGACGAGGTCTCGCCAAATTCCCCAGGCTGGTCTGGAACTCCTGGAATCAGGTAATCCTCTTGTCTCCACCTCCCAAAGTATTGGGATTACGACCATGACCCACCACGCCCGGCAATACATGTCTCTAATGAGGAAAAGTTCGTGTATTAGAAAGTATTGTGAGATATATTAATTGAAAAAAGTAAAGATTTTCAAGTCAGTAAATACAGAATGATCTCATTTTATAAATAATAAAAATAAGCTCAGAAAAATGATGAACTCAGCTGTCTGCACCTCATGCTCAATTAAAATTAAAACTAATCTTTTTTTTTTTTTTTTTAACAGAGAAATTTTTCCACACTTGTAATCCCAGCACTTTGGGAGGCCAATGTGGGAAAATTGCTTGAACCCAGGAGTTTGAGACCAGCCTGGGCAACAGAGTGAGACCCTGTCTCTAAAATAAATACATAAACAAATAAAATTTAAAATAAATAACAAAAATATAAATCTTCAGTGATATATGCCAATTGAAAAACACCACTAGAGCTTGAATGTCCTGGTTCCCCACCTCCATAAAAGCAGGGATCCTTCTTCTCCTTACTTCACCTGTTTCACAAATAACCAGTATCATTTATATATTTTTGCATTGATGAAAGTTTTTCATAAACTTATATCTCATTTAATTCTCAGCACAAACTATATGGAATAAGCTAGAGTTTACAAATTAATAGCCTTGGGTCAGATGTGACCCCAAAATTATTTTATTTGACCCAATGTTTTAAAATATTTTAGACACTGTGATTTAAAAACCAAGTAATTTCTTATAAAATTCCAGATGTTCAGGTTCTCCTGAAAAGTTGGAAGATCTTATGCTAAGACCCAGGATTTTGGGTTGAAATAGGCTGGGGCTGTGAAGCCCTTGATCCTTTTAGATGGGCTCTTCAGTTTACCACATCCTTAAGAGGCCAGACTTCGTTACCTTGACTCTAGCCGAAGACATTTGAGTGAACATCTATCTAGGGCTGAAGGCTCTCTCTCAAGGTCGCTCCCACTGAAGAGAATGCTACTCAAGCGTTGTTTCCCCAAGACTGCTTGAATCTGTAGACTAGCCATGGCTTTCTAGCCATGCTATTGGATTTCACCTCTTACATAGCCCCCTGTAATGAGAGCTGCATTCAAGAGCCATGATCGGGAAGCAAGTTCAAGCTTCTGCTGTGTAGCCATACCTAAAACCATTGGTCGCTGGGGGCGGGGGCTCGCGCCTGTAATCCCAGCACCTTGGGAGGTAGAGGCGAGAGGATTGCCTGAGCCCAGGGGTTCAAGACCAGCCTGGGCAACGTGGCAGGACCTCATCTCTACAACAAATTTTAAAAAAGAAATCAGCTGGGCATGGTGGCACACGCTTGTGGTTCCAGCTACTTGGAAGGCTAAGGCAGAAAGATCACCTGAGCTCAGGTCAAAGCTGTGGTGGCCGTGAGTGCGCCACTGCACTTCAGCCTGAGTGACAGAGTGAGATTTCGACTCAAAAAGCCCCCCCAAAACAGCAACAACAACAACAAAAAATTGGTCACTTCAAGTCACTGTGATTCCATCAAGAGAACATTTAGGATTCAACCTGTCTCTTCCCTAGTGCTTGCAGAAAAATACATAAAGAATTTTGCTCCCAGCCGGGCTCAGTGGCTCAGCCTATAATCCCACGCCTTGGGAGGCTGAGGTGAGTGTATTGCCTGAACCCGCGGGTTCGAGACCCGCCTGGGCAACTTG
>NW_007251204.1:216507-221584 GCF_000164805.1 Carlito syrichta | reverse complement strand
CTGCGGTGGCCGGGAGCGGCCACTGCATTCCAGTCTGGGCGACGGAGTGAGACTCCAACTAAAAAAAAAAGAATTTTTCTCCCAAACAGCACAAGACCTCAAAGCACTTTCCCTACAAAGCTTTAGAACTTACCCCATGGGTGATGGGTATCCAGGAACCACATGATCTTCCTCACTGGCTAGAGAAAGTTGTCATCAGAGGCCCCAGACCATCTTCTCAGTCACTTCCCATTAGAGCAATGGAGTGAAGATGGTGTCGGTAAACCTCTGGTTCTCCTGATGCCATTGGAAACCTGGATCTCCCCTGGTCACAATATGCATACAGGCTATCCTGATATGCCTCAATCCCCAACATTCTTTTTCAGGGAGCAAACGCAAGCCTGTTCTAAGTGCTCTCCTCTCACTGACCACAACCCAACACGTCAACTTTCTTTCCCCAGATTCTTCCTTCTAGTCTTGAATCTCAGTGCCATGCTTTCTGTAGGGTTCCTGTAACTCTGGTAATTTCATGGTAAGCTTCCCGACTTCTTCAACCTGCCATCCATGGCCCTTGTCCCCCCTCATCCAATGAAGGCCTTGGAGCTTGGCTTACAGTTTTCCTCTCCAACCCGACCCCCCCCACCACCAAGTGCACATTCCTCCCTCAGTTCTTCCTCGGTGTTTCTGAACTACAACTTGCCAACAACCTGCACCCTGCTATAAATTATCTCGAGCTGCATCTCCTTCTCCCTCCTCACTACTCTCAAAGAGCTGTATTTTCTCCTGTTCAAGGATAATCCTCTCACCTTTCTTCTTGATCAGATCTCTACTTCCTCCTCTGAAATTATCGATTAATCTCCCCTATTGTCAACCCCACCACCCTCCATGCTATGTTTTTAATTTTAGTCTCCTTCCTCCTTCCTCTGATCTTATAAGAATTCTCAAATTTATTCCTGCTTCAAACGTATGTTTTATCTCTGTCTTTTTCTCACTAATTTAAGGTCTCCAAAGAATTGTTCAAATTGACTCTACTTCTTATCCTCTCACTTTTCTATCTTCTGCCAGCTAGATCCTGCCATCATCAGTCTGAAAATTCTTATCAAAAGCAACTATAATCTGATTATCTTGACTCTGTGAATCTTCTTTATCTGTGTCTAACACATCTGTTTATTTGTCTAATTCCTTTTTTTCTGTTTTTGAGTTGGAGTTTCACTCTGTCGCCCAGGCTAGAGTGCAGTGGCAAGCTCACAGCCACCGCAGCCTCAACTTGTTGGGCTGAGGCGATCCTTCCACCTCAAACTTCCAAGTAGCTGGAATTATAGGCATATGCTACCATGCCCAGCTTATTTTTAGATTTATTGTAGATAAATCAGCCTAGCTGATTTTGCCTAATTCTTTAACCCTACCTACCATTCCTTTCATGGGTTCCTCTAGGGCTGGTGTTTTTGAAGGTTCTCACCTCCAGTCTGGCTGACTTGACCAACAACAGTCTAGCCTCTGTAATCAACACTGTTTCTGCTGTGACCCTTCTAAAAATGCAAGTCTGACTTCTTTTTTTTTTTTTTTTTTTTTTGAGTTGGAGTCTCACTCTGTCGCCCAGACTGGAGTGCAGTGGCCACTGCAGCCTTGACCTGCTGGGCTCCATCAATCCTTCCACCTCAGCCTTCCAAGTAGCTGGAACTACAGGCGCGTGCTACCACGCCCGGCTAATTTTTTGATTTATTGCAGAGATGAAGTCTCGCCAAGTTACCTAGGCGGGTCTCGAACCCGCAGGCTCAGGCAATCCACTCACCTCAGCCTCCCAAAGCGCGGAATTACAGGCTACGCCACCAAGCCCGGCTAAGTCTGACTTCTATTGATTCATCTGGTTGTGGCCAACATGGGTGGGAATTGGGTTTCAATGGTGCCCAACTAACTAGAAATGGAAATTCCTTGGCATGATATTGATGGAAATTCCTTGGCATGATATTGATGGAAATTCCTTGGCATGATATTGATGCCTCCTTCAAGATGAGTGCTCTTTCCCGCATCTCCATCCTTATCTCTCTCAGCAGCAACCTTCCTCACTGCAACACACACCGAGTTCCAAACCCTGCTGAGCTCCTGGCTGCCTGCGTGTTCCACCCTTCTCTCTCTTTATCCCAAATTCCCCAGGTGAAAAATAACTTAGTAAATCTAGGGTGGGCCTGAAAGGCTGCATTTCTTACACAGTTCTAGGTGATGTTGGTCTAGCTCTTCCAGACATCACTTTGAGTAGCAAAGTTTAGAATGTCTCTTTTCTACAATTGATATTTTTTTGGGGGGTTGGGGTCTCACTTTGTCACCCAGGCTTAAGTGCAGTGGCATAATCACGATGATCATGGTTCATGGCAGCCTTGACAATCCTGGGCTCAGGTGATCCTTACATCTCAGCCTCCCAAGTGGCTGGGACTACAGGAGCACCATCGCACCCAGCTGCTTTTTAAATTTTTTGTAGAGATGAGGTTTCACTATGTTGCCCAGGTTGGGCTCAAGCAATCCACCCACCTAGGCCTCCCAGAGTGCTCAGATTACAGGCATGACCCACCGCATCCAGCCCTTATTTATTGTTTAATTTCAAGTTCCTAAAATCTCTTGGCCCACCAGTTCCATTTTAATGGAAAATATGTGCCTATATGAGAAATTCTGGGATGGGGTAAGGAATGAAGATGGATCGTCACACATTATACAGAATGATGTAACAGCAGGTTAACACCCCTTAAATTTTTTATTACAAGACAAACACATGTGCACTAGGGGATATTTAATAAACCACAAAGAAGAAAATCAGATTTCCCATAATCTCACCACTTAGTATAGTTCAGTGATGTATTTATTCAGCTACTCATATTCAACTATGTGGAAGGCATTGTGCAGTCTGTTTGAGGCCCTACTGCAAACCAGATAAAATCCATGACTTGATAGAATCTATCATTTATTTAATTAATTAATTTATTTTTTACTGTTGGCATGACCCCTAGATATAGGCTTATAGCAATTTCTTTTTTTTAATTTGAAAAAGATATTGTTAATTGTTTACCTTTTATTTTTATTTATTTTAATTTTAATTAATTGATTGATTTGTTATAGAGATGTGGGGTACAATTCAGGGTTAGGTATATAAACATTAATCATGCAGGTACTCTTGTTAATGAGGTATGCTCCTCCCTCCCCTAGCAGTTTTCCTCAACTGCCAATCCCACCCCCCTCCCCTGACTGTTTTCCACTACTGCCAATCACTTTCTTATACCATTATAATTGTTTAAGGTCGCCGTGCTCAGTGACTCAGGCTGTAATCCCGCGCTTTGGGAGGCTGAAGTGAGTGGACTGCCTGAGCCCACGGGTGCGGGACCCGCCTGGGCAACTTGGCGAGACCTCATCTCTACAATAAATGAAAAAATTAGCCGGATGTGGTAGTGAGCGCCTGTAGTTCCAGCTACTTGAAAGGCTAAGGCGGAAGGATTTGCCGGAGCCCAGCAGGTCAAGGCTGCAATCGCCGGGAGTGGCCACTGCACTTCAGTCTAGGCGACAGAGTGAGACTCCAACTCAAAAAAATAAAAATATTTTTAAAAAAATTTTCAAGGTCCATTTATGAGGGAGAACATATGGAACTCAGTTTGTTGTTTCTGTGATAAATCACTGAGTATGATCGAGTCCAAATCCATCCAAGTTGCTGCAAAGTCCATATATTTTTCCTTCTTTTCGGCTGCATAATATTCCATCGTGTATATGTGCCACTTTTTTTTTTTTAATCCAGTCCAGCTTCGATGGGCAACATGGTTGTTTCCATGTTTTTGCTATTGTGAATGAGCTGCAACAAACATATGTGTGTATGTGTGAGAATCTATTATTTAAAACTGAGGTCAGCATGGGCCTACAGACCAAATACAGATTGCTATCTCTTTTGATAAATAGAGTTTCATAACAACAGAGCCATGGCCTTTTCATCTACATGCTTTCTAGTTGTTTTTTATGCTTCTATGCCACAATTCCATAGTAGCAGCAGAGACCACATGGACTCCACATCCTAAAATATTTACTATTTGACTTTTTTTTCTTTTAAAGTTTGCCAACCTCTTGGTTAGAGGCAATTGACAACATAATTTCCTGTGCAAAGCGTTTTTTGTGAGATTATTCTTAGTTATCAAATAAACTAAGCCATTTGAAATTTTTTCTAAATGTTGCTTATACAGAGAAAAAATTGTTGTATTAACTTTGAAGCCAATGGATTTCTTAACTCATTTGTTAATTCTAATCACTGATCTGTTGATAGATATATGATTATGTCAAATGCAAATAACAATATTTTTCTTTCTTATATTTAGGAAGGGCAGGCGTAACACGACTTCTCACAGAAAGGGGCTGGGAGACAGGTCCTGGAGAGGCGGCAGGGACAGACCACCCAGGGCTGAGAACAGTGATCAGGAGTTAAGATGTTCTTCTGAGAGCAACAAAGAAGCAGAATGGCAGGATACCACCTGCATTCCAAAAATAAAAATGATTGCGCTTCCTCCAAACCATTCTACAAAAAAGATACCTGCACACGTATGTTCCTTGCAGCTCTATTCACCAGAGAAAAACATGGAACCAACCATGCTGCCCATCGAAGCTGGACTGGATAAAAACAATGTGGTACATAGACACAAGGGAATATTATGCAGCCATAAAGAAGAACAAACCTATGGGCTTTGCAACCACTTGGATGGATTTGGCGTTGATCATACTCAGTGATCTATCACAGAAACAAAGAATAGAGTATCGTATGTTCTCACTCAGAAGCGGACCTTGAACAATTACAATACTATCAGAAAGGCGTTGGCCATAGTGGGAAACTGCCCGGGCAGGAGGGGTGGGAGTGGCAGTTGAGGGAAACTGTCAGGGGAGGGAGGGGCACACCTCATCCACAAGGGCACCTGCCCAATCCACACTTGTATATCTCACCCTGAGTAGTACCCCACATCTTTATAATTTAAAAAAACTAAAACAAACAAACAAATAAATATAATAACAATGGGCCATTTTTGGGGGGGGGGGTTTTGAGTTGGAGTCTCACTTGGTTGCCCAGACTGGAATGCAGTGG
>NW_007251204.1:215337-216487 GCF_000164805.1 Carlito syrichta | reverse complement strand
ATCCACTCACCTCAGCCTCCCAAAGGCGTGGGATTACAGGCTGAGCCACCGAGCCCGGTGGTCATTGTTTTCTTAAGCGCTGGACAGGTCATGTGTGCTTTGAACTATGACCAGACAGTGTTTTTCGAGCTTCGTCCTCCCTCCTCTGCCTTGGGGAAGTGAATCCTTTCTCTCCCTCTCTCCCTCTCTCTCTCTCTCTAATCTACTTTTCTTTTTTTTTTCTTCTTTAAGTCAGAGTCTCACCCTGCCGCCAGGGCTGGAGTGCAGTGGCACACTCACGGCCACCGCAGCCTCGATCTGCTGAGTGCATGGGATTCTTCTGCCTCAGCCTGGAACCACAGGCCTGCGCCACCACGCCCGTCAATGTCTGGTTTCTTGTGGAGGCGAGGTCTTTCCAGGTTGCTCGGGCTGGTCTCCAACCCCTGGACTCAGGCCATTCTCTCGCCTCGGCCTCCCAAAGTGCTGGAACGACAGGCATAAGCCGCTGTGCCCAGCTTCATTCTTCAGTTTCAGTGACCTCTGCATTGACCTATCAGCCAATGTGACCAGCTATCAGCCTCCCCATCCTCTCATCTCACTTTCAAGCTAATCTCAACGTCATGACACAACCCAATGAGACTCATTTTCCACTTTAAATCATGAAAGAGCCTGTAGAAAATGTATTGAAAATTTATCAAGGATGAGGAAGAGGGGCTTACAATATGCATCCCAACAAATATGAAGCAAAAAACCCAAAACTTTGATAACCTTCACTCTTCTCTTTAGGACACCCTCTTCTTCTTTCATTCCCACCCTCAGTTCTTGCCTCTGTTTCCTTTGATCCCTTTCTATGTAGCCACTATCTTGTTGTCTAATCTTTCCTGTCATTTGGATGGGTTGGGTGGAGTAGAGGAACCTAGGTAGGTACAAGGAAGGAAAGACAAAGATATCGGTGGGGGTGGGGAATCTCGCTATTTTGCCCAGGCTGGTCTCGAACCCCTGGCCTCAAGTCATCCTCCCACTTCAGCCCAAAGCGCTGGGATGACAGGTGTGAGCCACCATGTCTGGCAGAAAGTTGCTTTTGGAACCCGGGTCTCATCCTGTCCCCCAGTCTGGAGTGCAGCGGTCAGATCACAGCTCACACAGCTTCGACCTGGGCTCAGGCAATCCT
>NW_007251204.1:214128-214795 GCF_000164805.1 Carlito syrichta | reverse complement strand
GCCCCCCCAAACGCTGGGATTACGGGCGGCAGCCACTGGGCCTGGTGGAAAGTGACTTTGGCGGACACTGCGAGGAGACCCAGGTGAGACTCCACTTGAAATTGATCGGCATGAACTTGAGCGCTTTGGTCCAATTCTCCTCGGTGTTCATGTGGGTTCGGATGGAACAGCATTCCCTGCGGCCCCCAGTGTCTTCCAACAGGCCTCGGCCCGCAAGGATCCGATAGGGCAGGCAGAGGCCCTGCTCGCCCTTCTCCGCCTCTGCCTGGAACTGCTGCATGCAGTCCAGAAAGGCCACCATCGCGCGGTCGAATTTGTGACAGAGGACACTCTGCTCCCCGTACCAGAACAGAGGCAGCACAGTGCGGTCACCCGCTCGGGCCTTCAGAAAGGAATGATTCCCGCAGGGCACGAGCCGGTACCCCTGGAACTCCAGTCCCACTGTCCTGGCCAAGGCGAGGAGCAGCAAAGTCGCCTGTCCCCACGCGGCGTTGATCTCGTCCCAGCCCACAGGGACGGCGGGGAGGCGGCCCAGCCTGAAGCGGTTGATGACCCCCAGGGGTCCCTCCTCCCGGATCTCAAATGTGGCGCTGAAGGCATCCATGTCCTCCAGCCGCTCCAGCTGGGCCCGGGCGTGCTGCAGCCGGTTCGCCACGCTCCTTGCCTG
>NW_007251204.1:213126-214108 GCF_000164805.1 Carlito syrichta | reverse complement strand
TGGTGCTGCCTCTCCTGCCGGGCCAGCTCCGCGGTCTCCGCCCGGGCCGCCTCGAGGTCCGCGGCCGCCTTCGCGCGGCGCCTGTCCGTGTCCCGCAGCTCCCGGGCCAGTCGGGCCTCCTCCAGCCCCAGGCCCCGCAGCTGCGCCCGCAGCGCCCGCGTCTCGGCCTCGCCCGCCGCCCGCTCCCGGGTCTCCAGGCAGCGCCCGTAGCTCAGACGCTGGTGCTCGACGGCGGTGAGCTGGGCGTCCAGCTGCTCGAGTAGACGGTCAGTGCACTCCTCGCACAGGGGGTGGTCCATGTCCTTTCGGCCGGAGAGGATGTCAGCGATGTCTCCGGTAACCTTCTGGATGCTGCCGAGCGTTCGCGTGGAGCCAAACTTCCCCAGCAGGGTGAAAGTGTTCGCGCTGTCCCGGGACATCCCACCATGGCCTGGCAGGCGTCTGCAGGTGGCGCCATCCTGCAGCTTTTCAACACCTGTCTCCTCCCTGGAGGCGTCGCCGTCCTCCGGGATGTCTCTTGGCCCCCACGGCGCGGGGGTCGGTGTCGGGGTTGCAGGGTGGCCCCGGGACTCCGAGGACCGGCTTGGTTTCAAGGGCTGGCTGCAGCGCTGGCACAGGAAGCGGATGCAAGACATGGTGGAGGTCCTGACTCCCACCTCGAGTCTAAGCTTTCTCTGGCTCCCCAGTTGCTTCTCGTTTTCTACCTTTCAAGCTCTTTCTGGAAGAGTGATCCTTTTAAAATGCAGATCTCATCTTGTCACCCTCCTGAAATCCCTTCAGTGAGGCCCACCTTAGTTAGGTGTAGATCTTATTTAGCTCCTTTTATACCAGTGATGATTCCTTCTTCCTTCCTTCTTTCCTTTCTTTCTGCCTCAGCCTTCCAAATAGCTGGAACCAAAAGTATGCACCACTACACCTCGGTAATTTTGTTTTTTTGAGTTGGAGTCTCACTCTGTCGCCCAGACTGGAGTGCAGTGGCCGC
>NW_007251204.1:202806-212843 GCF_000164805.1 Carlito syrichta | reverse complement strand
TCCACTCACCTCAGCCTCCCAAAGGTGCAGGATTACAGGCTGAGCCACCGAGCCTAGCTAATTTTTTAATCTATTGTAGAAACGAGGTCTCGTCAAGTTGCCCAGGCTGGTCTCCAACCCCTGGACACAATCCTCTTGCCTCTACCTCCGAAAGTGCTGGGATTACAGGCTTGAGCCACCGCAGCAGGCCAGTGATTCTTTCTTAAAGGAAAATCTGATCATCTCACCTTCTTCCTTTAACATGGAAGGTACCTTTTAAGTGTAATCTTTCTACAACTAAAATCTGATCATGGTGTTTCCCTCCTTAAACTGTTTAATGCCTTTATCTAACCTCAAGATAAAATCCAATCATCTTCCCCTTACACCAAGGTCTCATTTCCTGCCATCCCCATTCACCAGTTCCTCTGTGTTCCTGCAAGCTGATTGCATTTCAGTTCTTCCTGCATAGCATATTGTTTCCTCTACCTGGAACACTCTTCCTTCCCTTCTTTATCTGACAAACTCTTAGGACTGGATTAATTGCTGCAATCATAGCACACAGTGGATTTTTTTAAAAAATTCTTTTTAGAGGCTGGGTGTGGTGGCTCATGCCTATAATCCCAGCACTTTGGGAGGCTGAGGTAAGAGGATTACCTGAGCCTGAGGGTTCAAGACCAGCCCAGGCAACTTGGCGAGACCTCATCTCTACAATAAATCAAAAGATTATCTGGGCATGGTGGCACGTGCCTGTAATAACAGCTACTTGGAAGGTTGAAGTGGAAGGATCGCCTGAGCCCAGCAGATCGAGGCTGCGGTGGCTGGGAGTGTGCCACTGCCCTCCAGCCTGGGTAACAGAGTGAGACTCCAACTCAAAAAAAAATTCTTTTTGAACAATTGATCTGTCTTCTAAAATTTGTGAGGTTGTCGCTCACGTTTGGCCCACCTGACAGGTTCTGGGGAATACTAAGTGACCTAAAAAGGGGGAGGGACTCTGGTCAATTTCTAGAGGTTGCTCTTCGCTTCCAAATTTAGGCTCTCTTCTCTTGTGACACTTAATATCCTTTATCACAGAGTAATGTAATGGGCTTACACAGAAAATGTATTTTCTTAAGTTTTTTTAAGTGGGAATCTCACTCTGTCACCCAGGCTGGAGTGCAGTGGCGCAATCATGGCTCACCTCAGCCTCGACCGGGACTACAGGCATGCACCACCATCTCTGGCTAATTTTTCTTATTTTTCTGTAGTGATTGTAAGGTCGGAGGTACCGGAGGGCGGGGCGGGCCTTGCCTCAACAGCATGGCCTCCACCCGGACCAGGCCGGAACTAAGACCCCAGCCGCAAAGCCAGCCAGTACCTGTTACAGCGATTCTAGCAACCCTGTTCAGCCAATCGCCAGCAGACGCGACAGCTGTCCCAACCAATGATTGCTCTCCACAATCCCCTCCCAGCTTTCTCAGCGTGCCCTTTATAAACCCGTCGCCCATCTTGCTGGGCGAGGCTTCTCTGGCCCACAGCTGTAAGGGCCGGTGAACCTCGCCTGGGATTGCCCTAATACATTTTTCTTGGCTCCTTTGTTGCCATTTCGCCTGGTCTGGTTTCATTGACCTTACATTTGGTGCCGAAACCCGGGAGGACGGTGCGGGGCCCCAGCAGGCTCCCCCCTCCTTTCCCAATCTGGGACCTCTCTCGGGAACAAGACCTGGCCCCAGGACCTCAGACAACATGGTGAATCCCTCACTTTCCCTGACTTCTCCTCCTACCCTCCGGGGCTGCCCAATCCGAAATCGCAGCTGCGTCTGGGCTCACCCCTCTGGCATGGTGCCTTTGGCTCCGGTGTAGTGGAGACGTCCCTATCTCTGGATCGCCAACCCTATAAAAGGAAGCTGATCTTCCTTTCCGTCCCTATTCTGAGTGGGTCTGAGACGCTGGGCTCGCTTGTATAGGGACCCAGGGACGGAGTTTGCAGCCGTGGGAAGCCAGCCTTCTAAAACTAAGGCTCAGACCCCCTTGCGGTGTCTCATATCTAATCTGGCTACTCTGGGGTTGTCCGAGGAAATCTGTAAACAAGCTAATCTTCCTTTCCTCCCGGGCCTGGCCCTAATATCCTCTGGACAATCAGTCTCGCTGGCCCTCCGAGGGAACTTTCGATTTTGGCCTCCTCACCAATCTCAGTAATTATTGTCACCGGACTGGGAAATGGTCCGAGGTCCCCTATGTCCAGGCCTTTTGGGCATTGTGCTCGGCCCAGACCTCTGCGTCAGATGTTCCTCGGCCCAGGTCCTCCTGGCCGAATCCCCTGATTGGGGCTATCAGCCTCTCC
Organism: Carlito syrichta; assembly: GCF_000164805.1. Taxonomy (NCBI): domain Eukaryota; kingdom Metazoa; phylum Chordata; class Mammalia; order Primates; family Tarsiidae; genus Carlito; species Carlito syrichta. The sequence continues at coordinate 210,544 of NW_007251204.1, read as the reverse complement.
CTGCGTCGGAATCTTCCTTTGCAGATCTTCCCGAGGACCTTGGCCTCCCCCCTCCGGCTCCTATGCCTCCTCCTCCCCTCCCGTCCGCCTCTTCTCAAAGGTCTGCTCTTTCTCAACCCCCTCCTTATCCGACCTCCTGTGCCCACACCTCCTCCACTCAGGCCCCTCCGGTGTCTGCTCCTGCCTTACCTCCCATCCCCCCCTCCTATATCCGGCTCTTCCCCCCAGCCCGCCATCTCTAATTCCTTTGTCCTCAGCTCCAGTCGTTCCAGGTTTGGTCGGCTCCCCTCCCCCATCCACTTCTGTTCCTACTACCGCGGAGACACCGCCTCCTTCCTCTGGTCCTGTTAAAGTCACACCTGACTCCTCGGTTTCTGGCTCTGTCCCATCACCCACAAGCTGTACCCTCCTCTTCCGTTGTCACCGCCTTCTTGCCCTCCTTCCACCTCGTTCCCTGCTCTCACCCCGCCGCTATCTTACAATCCTACGCTGCCCTCTAAATGGACCAGCCCTCCGGTCACCAGGTCCCGGGCCCAGTGACTGGCCCCTCTCCGGGAGGTGGCAGATGCTGAGGGACTGGTTCGGGTACATGTTCCTTTCTCCCTGGGGGACCTGTCCCTGATTGAAAAGTGCCTAGGCTCCTTACTCTGCCAACCCGACTGCCTATACCAAGGAGTCCGATACCTCACTCAGGCATATGAGCTCATGTAGCATGACCTCCACGTAATTTTAACCTCCACCCTCACTCCTGAGGAGTGCAATCGCTTCACCTCAGCAGCTCGGGACTACGCTGATCAGGTACATAACTCCGACCATTCTTTGCTGGTCAGGGCCACGGTGGTGGCTGCCGAGGACCCACGATGGAACTATCAGGATGGTGCCATAGGTAAGACTAGGAGGGATCAGATGGTCCACTGCCTTATTGCAGGGATGGAAAAGGTAGCTCAAAAAGTCGTTAACTATGACAAACTGAGGGAGATCACACAGGAGCCTAACGAAAACCCAGCCTCTTTCCTTAATCGTTTAACAGAGACTCTTATCCTTCACACTCGTTTGGACCCTTCCTCACCGCTGGGGTCCACAGTCTTAGCTACCCACTTTATCACCCAGTCCGCTCCGGACATCTGCCGCAAGCTTAAAAAGGTGGAGGAGGGCCCCCAGACTCCGCTCTGAGACCTGATGAATATGGCCTTTAAAGTTTATAATGCCCGAGAGGAGGAAGCCGAGGCATTACAAGCCCAGAGGCTAAAACAGAAGGTGACCCTTCAAACCCAAGCCCTAGTCGCTGCCCTGCAGCCGGCACAATAGGGGCCTCAGAGCCCCCATCCCAGGAAACAGTCTGAGAGCTGAACACCTCCAGGAGCCTGCTTCAGGTGTGGCCAGGAAGGCCACTGGGCAAAGCAGTGCCCCAACCCCAGGCCACCGACTCGACCTTGCCCGGTCTGAAGACAAAAGGGACATTGGAAGTTTGAGTGGCCCCTGGGGGAGAACCAAACCCGGTGACAGAGTTTTGTGGGGGGGCCGGCTCCCCCAACGGGCCCCTCGCCAGAGCTCCTGGGCCTCCTGGATGACTAAAGCTGCCTGAACTCGAACACCCCAATCACTCTTGCTGAGCCCAGGGTCACACTGTGGGTAGCGGGTAACTCCATCTCCCTTTTGGTGGACATGGGGGCTACCCATTCTGTTTTACTCTCCTTCCACGGGCCTTTACATCCTTCTCAGGTCTCAGTTGTGGGCGTCTCGGGGGCACCCTCCAAGCCACTAGAGACAGGTTCGGTGTCCTACCTTTTTGAAGGCCGTCCCATCACCCATTCATTCTTAGTTATCCCATCCTGCCCAGCTCCCTTGCTGGGACGAGACCTTCTGTACAAGCTCAGGGCATCTATTTGCCTCACCTCACACCGAGTTCCCCCAACTCCACTCCTGGCCCTCTCCTGTGCTGTCTTCCCCCCGGAACCTTCGTCCGATTTCCCCACTTCCCCTAAAAAAGTTAATCCAGTAGTCTGGGACACTTCCACTCCGGTGGCGGCCAATCACCACACCCCAGTCCTCATTCGTCTTAAGGATCCCTCTTGCTTCCCTTCCAGGCCTCAATTTTCTATCTCACACGCCCATCGCAAGGGCCTCCAGCCCATTGTTAACTGGCTGCTCCTCCAGGGTCTTCTGGTTCCTACCAACTCCCTTTGTCATACTCCCATCCTCCCGGTGAAAAAACCATCTGGTGCTTATCGACTGGTACAAGATCTGCGAATAATCAACTCTGCCGTAGTACCACTGCATCCAGTGGTCCCTAACCCATACACTCTCCTCTCTCAGATACCCCTACTACCACTCATTTCACAGTCCTGGACCTTAAAGATGCTTCTTCACCATCCCCCTACATCCAGACTCCCAGCCACTCTTCGACTTTACTTGGGAGGATCCAGACACCCACAGGACCCAACAATTAACCTGGATGGTCCTGCCTCAGGGATTCCTTGATAGTCCCCACCTTTACGGCCAGGCATTGGGGTGGCCCTGACCCCCACCTCCAAGGCCCTCACGGTGGACCGCACCACCTCCATCAGGGAACTCCTACCCCCCACCTCAGGTGCTGAAATCTTGTTGTTCCTTGGGCTGGTGGGCTTCTTTGGCATTGGGTCCCCAATTTTGCTATACTTGCTACACTGCTATATGCTGCAGCTAAGGAAAGTCCTACCGGCCCCCTCACTTCTCCCTCAACTGTAGCCCATGCCTTTGAGACCTTGCAAGACACGCTCTTAGCCTCCCCCCTGCTTATGCTTCCTGACTTCGCAAGCCTTTCCTCCTGTTCACCGAGGAAAGAACTGGGATGGCAACCGGGGTCCTGGCCCAACCAGTGGGACCCTCTCACCGACCGGTCGCCTTCCGGTCCAAACAGATGGACCCCTCTGTCCAGGGATGGCAGCCTTGCCTCTGGGTACTGGCAGCGGCGGCTTGTTTAACCAAGGAGGCTCTAAAGCTTACCCTTCAACAGCCGGTTACAGTCTACTCCCCCACAGACTCCAGGACTTCTTGCGTCATAAGTCATCATCCTTATTAAGCCCTTCTAGAGTCCAGGAGTTCCACCTTTTATTCATAGAACATTCCCAAGTGTCTCTTCACTCATTGCTGCCTCTAAATCCAGCCACTCTCCTTCCCTCTGCTAGCTCCTCAGTTTTGCCTGATCATTCCTGGGTGGAGCTGGTAGAGGCCCTTAGCCCCCCTCGCATGGGACTCTGACCAACCTCTGTCTAACCCTGATCTCACATTCTTCATAGATGGAAGCTCAACTTGGGGGCTGGGCGGAGGCCATAGGGCAGCCTCTGCAGTGGTCTCCTCCCACCGTGATGGAAGCTGCCTCACTGCCACGAGGGACTTCTTCCCAAAAGGCAGAGCTGGTGGCACTCACCCAAGAGTTACGGCTGGCAAAGGGCCGCAGGGCCACTGTATATACCTATTCTAAGTATGCTTTCCTTATCGCTCATAGCCATGCGGCAGTCTGGAAAGAAAGGGGGTTCTTAACCACCCAAGGAACTCCGGTGGTCAACGGTAAGGCCATTCAACATTTACTCCAGGTCCTACAAGAACCCAAGGAGGTAGCCATCATCCACTGTCGAGACCTTCAGACGGGCACAGACCCTGTCATTCAAGGAAACGCTGGCCGATGCCATGGCCCGCCAACTTACCTCAACCCAGGACGTCACCCCTGTCCTGTTTCTTTCCTCTTCCCTAACTCCCAGGTACATAGGGGACGAACAGCAGCAACTCCTCAGTCAGGGTGCCGTGGCTGGGCAACAGGGGTGGATGTACCTCAGAGACGGGATAATCTTTCCCCAGACACAGGCAAAGGAAATCGTGGCCACAATCCATCAGTCTTTACACATTCGTCCCGAGGCCATGCACAGGTTTCTTTCCCCAATTTTCTCACCACAGGGTCTCCGAGAAACCATCAACCAGGACCGTATAGCCTGTCAAACCTGTACATATGTTTCCTCTCAAGGAGCCCTCCGGCTACAGACAGTGGCCCCCCAGCTGCGAGGGTGTCTCCCTGGACAGGACTGGCAGTTGGACTTCACTCATATGCCAAAACACAAAAAGTACCGATACCTGCTGATAATGGTAGATACCTTTTCAGGTTGGAGCAAGGCCTTTCCCACGAGCCAGGAGAGAGCCTTGGTGGTGGCTGAGACCTTGGTGGAGCACATCATCCCCCACTTCGGCCTCCCTACATCCATCCAGTCAGACAACGGCCCGGCATTCATTTCCAAAACCACTCAGCTGGTGGCCGAAGCCCTCAACATCGTCTGGAAACTTCACATCCCCTACCGTCCTCAGTCCTTGGGTAAGGTGGAATGGATAAACGGCCTCTTGAAGGACCAACTAACCAAACTTTCCCTGGAGGTAAAACTTTCCTGGCCCGCTCTGCTCCCTGTTGCCCTCACTAGGGTGCGTGTGGCTCCCCGGGGCCGGTCGGCCTTAGCCTGTTTGAATTGATGTATGGGAGGCCTTTTCTCATTAACACTGGCCTTCCTACAACTCCTCCGCCACTAGCCTCCTACCTGCCCTACCTCTCACCCCTCAGGTACCTCCTACGAGAGCATGCCGACCAAACCCTGCCCCAGGCCAGCTCCATGTCTGACCCACAGGCAGTCGTCATTCTACAGCCTGGTGACAAGGTTCTCCTTCAAGAGCTCCAACCCCGGTCCCTTCAACCTCGCTGGACGGGACCTTACACAGTAGTCCTTACAACTCCTACCGCGGCTAAACTGTTAGGGCACCCCTCGTGGTGTCACATTTCTCGACTCAAGCAGGCGCCCCCCAACAATAAAGGGTGGAAATCTAATGAGGTGGGACCCCTCCGGTCACGGTTTAGCCGTATTGATGCTAGTAAGCCTAACCAATAACTTTACGATGACATGGGGAATGGCTGATTGGACTTGCAACGGATGCGTCTCTGCAGGAAAACACCAACTCTACCAGCTGGTTCCCCATACGTGCTGTCATCAAAAATTTTCGTGCCCACTAAGAGAACAAAAGTACTGGGCTGCAGTAATGATAAGAGATTTCCAAGTGGGCTGCCCAGGCGGCAGTGGCACAGTCCGCTGCTGGGAGCAAGATCCCCCACCAAATCCCCAAGGAAAGATACCCCCTTGCCCCACTGAGTGTTCAACCTTCCATTCTTTTGTCCAGGCACCTTGCTATATGAGCAAGCCTCGGTCTGCTTCAGACAAACCAAACAACAGGGCTGGATGAGATGGAGCGTGGGACAACATGCTGGGTATTCCTGTCCTGGGCACCAGGGACAAAAAGTCTGCTGGAACCTCAGACCTCCTGTGGGTTTCTCCAACGGCGCCTGACAGAGCTCTCTCGAATAACGGTCAACCAACTACTGTTACATTCATACTCACCCCTTCTGTCTAAACCACCTCCGGCCCCATACCAGCCTTAAGACCCCCCCCCACGCCGCCCCTCCCCAGCAGGAAGTAGCTAGAACGAGCCAGCGCCCCTATGACCCAAAGGCTGGAATGTAAAGTCGGAGGTACCAGAGGGCGGAGTGGGCCTCGCCTCAACAAGATGGCTCCAACCCGGACCAGGCCAGAACTAAGACCCCAGCCGCAAAGCCAGGCAGTACCTGTTACAGCGATTCTAGCAACTCTGTTCAGCCAATCGCCAGCAGACGCGACAGCTGTCCCAACCAATGACCGCTCTCCCCATTCCCCCTCCCAGCTTTCTCAGCATACCCTTTATAAACCCGTCACCCATCTTGCTGAGCGCGACTTCTCCGGCCCACAGCTGTAAGGACCGGTGAACCTCGCCCAGGATTGCGCTAATAAATTTTTCTTGGCTCCTTTGTTGCCGTTTCGCCTGGTCTAGTTTCGTTGACCTTACAGTGATAAGGTCTTGATATGTTGCCTAGGCTGGTCTCAATCTTATGCGCTCAATCAATCCTGCCTTGGCCTACCAAGCTGGGATTACAGGCAGAAGTCATAGCGCTGATAATATTTGTTTAATTAATAGATCACAATAAGATAATTTGGCTTGAGATCAGCTTGGGCAACTTGGCGAGACCTCATCTCTACAATAAATCAAAAAATTAGCCAGGCATGGTGGCATACGCCCGCAGTTCTAGCTACTTGGAAGACAGACTAAAGGATCGCCTGAGTCCAGTTGATGCTGTGATGCCCATCAGTGTACTACTGCACTCCAGCCTGGGTGACAGAGTGAGACTCTGACTCAAACAAACAAACACAAAAACCTCTGAAGTATGTATATATTTTACCATGAGCTCAGCCATAACTACCAAGATTAATACAGCAATATAAAAGCAAACAAAATCTTTATAAATACATTGACATCTATCAGTCAACTACCTTGTTAAGCACATGTTGGCCAGAGATACTTTCTCTAAAACAAAAACCCATCTATAAACTTCTAGCCTGCAATTATTGACCGAGTGGGGTAGACCATAGAAATAAACATACACAGAGGGACTCAATTCCTCATCCTAACCAGGAGACCACAGTAAGGGGTGAAAAGCCAGAGCCAGAACCTATCTCCCCCAGAGTCCAACAGGAGGCAACATGCCAGCGAGAGGCTCTGCTGACTAAGAGAAGACAGGAAACCATCCTTCAGATTCACAGCGGAGTGGCCCTAGACTCCACAAGTTGAAGCACATCAGGCCGTTGTGCTACACTGGACCACATGTTGGAGAATGTTGCTCTATCAGGGAAACACACTTTCCACTGGCTGCCCTTCATTACAATCTTCAGACCCCAATTAATCCATGTCATCATCACAGTGGAATCGACAATGGTATCTGCTCACTGACCCTTTGTGTGAGCTCCAGCCCAGTATCCTATCTGAACCTCAAAACCACTGAAAGGCTGAATGTGGTGGCTCACATCTGTAATACCAGCACTTTTGGAGCCTGGGGTGGGAGGACTGCTAGAGCCCAGGGGTTAAGAGATCAGCCTGGGCAACATAATTATGAGACCTCTATTTTTTTAAAAATCAGCTGGGCATGATGGTGTGCACCTGTAGTCCCACCAGTGCCCAGAGGCTGAGGTGGAAGGATCACCTGAGCCCAAGAGGTCAAGGCTGTGATGAGCTGTGACCATGCCACTGTTCCAACCTGGGTGACAGTGACCCCAACTCAAAACAAACATAAAAACCTGAGCAATGGGAAGAAGCAGAGGGGGGTACATCCCTACTTTATAGTAAGGAAACAAAGGTGCAGAGAGTTTAAACTATTAGTGAAAAGGCCTCTGTAGTCCTTATGGCCTTTCTGAAATATCCTTGAATCAATGACAGGAACATCCTCTAGAAGTTAACTGTCAAGTGGGCCAAACACGAAGGACAACCCAACAACTGATTAGGAGACAGATCAATTATTCAAAAAGCATAAAACAATGATGCACTATCTGTTATGAATTCAGCAATAAGCATTGCACAGTGCTGCGAAGGGGTGCAAAGTGCCCTCTGGGTAGAAGTCCTGGGTTCATAGCTGGAAGGGATCTTCACAAAGTCTGTCTTTCCTCACTCTGACATTTAACCCCAAAAGGCTGGGTAACAGTAGAATGAGGTTGTGGCTGCTTTATTTATTTATTTATTTATTTATTTATTTATTTATTTTTTGAGTCGAAGTCTCACTCTGTCGCCCAGACTGGAGTGCAGTGGGCGCTCCTGGCCACCGCAGCCTTGACCTGCTGGGCTCTGGCGATCCTTCCGCCTCAGCCTT
>NW_007251204.1:183076-202559 GCF_000164805.1 Carlito syrichta | reverse complement strand
ACTCACCTCAGCCTCCCAAAGCGCGGGATTACAGGCTGAGCCACTGAGCCCGGCTGTGGCTGCTTTAAATGTCATGGTCGGTTCTGAGTCCTGAGGAATAGAATGACAAAGTAAAGGCACTGGTAATGGCTACACCTTAATTTAATGACCACTACCCATTTACTAAAACCAAACAAAAATGCAAGTCACACCTAACTTTGAGTTTGATTCAACCCAGAGAAACAATGCCTCAAACAGGCTAAGGGAATGCAGACATGAAAGAGAATGGGAATTGTTTTAGACTCCAGGTTATCCAACTGAATGGTGTATCCAAGATACTCCAAACTCCATCTGCAGAGACCTTCTTCAGTGAAGGAATGGTTGGAGTTGGAGTGTTGCTCTCAATTAGAAGGGTAATACCTTCTTATTTCTGGAGATTTTCCCTCCAATTCCTTCCTCCTCCTTTCAGGATCTCATTCCTGAGGGTTGGGGAGGGAACAGGAGTGAGAACTCAATGGTCTGTAGTGTTTGGGGCAGGGGTTTTCTCTACTGCTCTACCGCCAGCACCTAGATGAATTATCTTGCCACAAAACTTTGGAAGATATTTGGGCCAGGCATGGTGGCTCACACCTGTAGTCCTAGCTACTCAGGAGGCTGAAGCAGGAGGATCCCTTGACTCCAGGAGTCTCAGACCCCCGTCTATACAAAAAAAGAGAAAAAATATTAGCAAGATGCAGGGGCATGTGCCTGTAGTCCCAGCTACTCTGAAGGCTGAGGTAGGAGCATCATTTGATGCCAGGAGTTGGAGGCCAGAGTTAGCAGTGATTGCACTGCTGCACTCCAGCCTAGCAGGACCTTGTTTCAAAAAAAAATACCCCAAAGTTATTTGTCTATCCTCACTGCCTCCAATCTATCTACACGCTTCCACTCTAATCCATCTTTATCCTTAATATTCCATAGAAACTCTTCTTACCAAGGTCACAAATGTTATCCATGTTGATAAATGTAATCTCAATAGAATAGGATACAAAGTCTTCAGCTGAAAGTGAGGGCAGAGAAGAAGAGACTGTGTGTGACAGTCACATAGAAGAGTGAAAAGACCAGAGAAGTGAGACAATTGCTGGTCAGTAGGAAAGGCCCACAGGCCACTTGCTGTCAGGAGTGGGTGGACAGCCACAGTCAACCGCATGAGTTGCCAAGCAAGCAAGACTAAACCTGGAGACAAGGCAGGAGAAGGTGCAGGTGGGAGAAAGGTAGGGAGGTTGGCTGCAATGCATGCTGGGAAGAAAGGACAATGTGGACAGAGACAGTAAAAAGGTAGTGGGGTCAATGGACTTCGGTTCCCATTGGATCAAAGGATTGTTGGACTCAAGGCATCAGGGTGCCAGTTGAGCAAACACAGAGGTTAGTCAGAGGGGTCTCATGACATGGGGATAGTGGAGGGCTTGTCCCCTCAGTCTATGATCTTCCCTCTCCCCCATCCCAAAAGAACCTTCCTTTGGCTCCTCCAGGTGTGTGGTACAGTATTTTGGAGCCAGACAGTCTTGAGTTCTAATCTTGTTTAATTAACAGGTGACTTAATGCTCGGATTCATTTGAGAGTAAATGAAACATAAGCCATCTTAAAGGATAGCCTTGAGTTTAAACAAGCTGTTATATAGAAGACTAATAGTCTCCTCACTGTACCTGTCTCCTTTATGGTTAACACCCAGTGCACTCCTTCTCCTTGGAACTTCTTAAAAGAAGACCCTCTAGTTACTGTTTTCAAATCCTCATCAGTCACTCAAGCCTTTGCAATTTCGCATCTGTCTCCACAATTAATGGAATAAAACTGTTCTTCCTAAAGTCAGCAATGAAGTTTTTTTTTTTTTTGAGTTGGAGTCTCACTCTGTCACCCAGACTGGAGTGCAGTGGCCACTCCCAGCCACCGCAGCCTCAACCTGCTGGGCTCCGGTGATCCTTCCGTCTCAGCCTTCCGAGTTGCTGGAACTACAAGGCATGCGCTATCACGACCGGCTCATTTTTATTTATTGTAGAGATGAGGTCTCGCCAAGTTGCCCAGGCAGGTCTCGAACCCGCGGGTTCAGGCAATCCACTCACCTCAGCCTTCCAAAGGCACGGGATTACAGGCTGAGCCACCGAGTCCGGCTAACAATGAAGTCTTAAACAGCACATTCCAAAATATCTTTTCATCCCGTCTCCCCTTTTTTTGTGAGTCATTCTGTTGCTCAGGATGGAGTGCAGTACCACAGTCATGGCTCACTGCATCCTCGACCTCCGGGGCTCAGTGGTCCTTCTGTCTTAGCCTCCTGAGTAGCTGGGACTACAGGTGCACTACATGCCTAGCTTACTTTTTTATTTTTTATTTTGTGGAGGTGAGGTCTTTGGCTAGTCTTGTCTCAAACTCCTGGCCTCACACAATCCTCCCGCCTTGGTCTCCCAAACTGCTAGAATTGCAGGCGTGAGCCACTGCACCCAGCCACAAACATTTTAAAATGGAATTCCAAAGTTTATGTTATTTTGTTTCACTTCAGGTGTCCTTTTGGGGTTCTCTTTGCCAGCAAGACTGCAGATGAGTTAATTGGATCAAGCTGGAATGAGACTATTTTTTTTAAGACTCAAACTATCAAAAGAGCCAAGATTCTGATTTTCTGTCTCGACCTAGCCTTTGATGTAGGAAGTCATTTAAACTCACAGTCTGCTTAGTTAACCCTGTGAAGTGGGTTTAATGCTAACAATGAAGTGTTGCTTTCAATAATAAACATGGCCACACACACAGTACACAGTGCCTCCTCCGTGTTTGGGTGGTGTAAAGTGTTCAATAAATTATGACTGATTCTACATGCCATGGCTAATGCTCCAAAATACTCAACCCAATGGTGTAGAGCTCCTGCCTCTTCCCAGAGCACTCATTTCTACCTAGTCCTATGCCATCAAAATTAAATAGAAATGTACAGCAGAGCTATCTTAGGGAAATTATACACATAAAACAAATATTCTTATTTGCAAAAGGATCCACAGAATTTCTACAAATAGATCGTTGATTCGTGTGTTTCAAATAATTAACTGTTTTTAATCAATATTTTTGCTTTTTTTTTTTTTGAGTTGAAGTCTCACTCTGTCGCCCAGACTGGAGTGCAGTGGCACGCTCCCAGCCACCGCAGCCTTGACCTCCTGGCTCCGGCGATCCTTCCGCCTCAGACTTCCAAGTAGCTGGAACTATAGGCGCGCGCTACCACATCTGGCTAATTTTTTGATTTATTGTAGAGATGAGGGCTCGCCCAGTTGCCCAAGTGGGTCTTGAACCTGCAGGCTCAGGCAATTCACTCACCTCAGCCTCCCAAAGTGTGGGATTACAGGCTGAGCTACCAAGCCTAGCCTTATAATCAATTTCTTTTGCATTTTTTTTTTTTTGAGTTGAAGTCTCACTCTGTCGCCCAGACTGGAGTGCAGTGGCACGCTCCTGGCCACCACAGCCTCAACCTGCTAGGCTCTGGTGATCCTTCTACTCAGCCGTCCAAGTAGGCACGCGCTACCACGCCCGGCTAATTTTTTGATTTACTGTAGAGATGAGGTCTTGCCAAGTTGCCCAGGCGGGTCTCGAACCCGTGGGCTCAAGCCATCCACTCACCTCGGCCTCCCAAAGAGTGGGATTACAGACTGAGCAACTGAGCCCAGCCTTGCATCTTTTTTTTTTTTAAGTCCAGGTCTCACTCTGTCATCCAGGCTGGAGTGCAGTGGCATGATCGTGGCTCACCTTGACCTCCTGGGCTCAAGTGATCCTCCTCCCTCAGCCTGCCTAGTAGCTGGGACTACAAGTACATGCTCCCACACATGGTTAATTTTTAAATTTTTTTTATAGAAGTGAGATCTCACTGTGTTGCCTAGGCTGGTCTTTTGTTTTGTTTTGCTTTGTTTTGTTTGTTTGTTTTGGTTTTGGTTTTGGTTTTGAGTTGGAGTCTCACTCTGTCGCCCAGACTGGAGTGCAGTGGCCGCTCCCGGCCACCGCAGCCTCGACCTGCTGGGCTCCGGCGATCCTTCCGCCTCAGCCTTCCAGGCATGCGCTAACACGCCCGGCTAATTTTTTGATTTATTGTAGAGATGAGGTCTCGCCACCCAGGCGGGTCTCGAACCCGCGGGCTCAAGTAATTCACTCACCTCAGCCTCCCAAAGGCACGGAATTACAGGCTGAGCCACCAAGCCCGGCTCTAGGCTGGTCTTAAACTCCCAGGCTCAAACAATCTTCCTGCCTTGGCCTTCCAAAGTGTTGGGATTACAGGGGTGAGCCACCATGCCCAGCCTATAGTTAATATTAACATGTTGGGAGTTAATGACAGCTGAAGGTCAGAATCTTCTTCCAAGCCAATGTACCTGTGAAGGTTGACACACTTTCACCTATGCAGTTGCACAAGCATCCCTTGATGTTGGCAGATGGTACTTGTCAGCAAGTGCATCTTGAGGACATAGTTGAACTTGTACCTTCAGCATCCATTTCATTCTTCCTTTTTATTTTTTTCCTTCCTATGGATGGGTTTCTAGCCACCATGACTCCACTCAAATAATTCCATATAAGGAAGAGTGCACACTACTAAAATATGCTGGTAATGCTTTTTTTCCCCCCAAAAATTGTATGTTAATGATAATTATTTAACAATTAGACTAAAGATCTAGGAATCAAGTTTTATTTTCTGTTCTGGATTGTGATTTCTTGACACAAGGAATGCCCTAGATCGTCCTGATGACATATCTACTCCCTCACAAGGAGATGGTGAGGATTATACACTCCCTAAGCCCATAGATATTAAATCATGGAAAGCATCGTCATCAGAGTTTAGGCTCAGGCCTTTGTTCTCACTATCATCAGAAATGCCCTTGGGGGAAGCTCAAGGGCATGACACCCTAAAATTTCCTCTTCGAGATGGTGAGTGCTCACAGGATTATGTTTACACCTAAATCCAAAGCAACTGAGGCCCAACTGCTAACCACCCTGCACAATTTACTCACTGCTTCTGGAAACTCCTTTCCAGCAGCTTCGTCAGTGCCACGGGCCCCATTTAACATATATATTTTTTTCTCTCCCTGAGACTGAGCCGGCATCACTGGCTTCTGAAGTTTAGAATACTTGATGGCCTGCTGATTTCTCTCACTTTGCTCTGGCATAATGGAAAATCTCCAGACTAGTGTTCAGGAGATCTGATTTCTGCTCATAGTTAGCTATAGATAGTCATTCTCTGTGGGTCTTAGTTGTCCCATCTGTAAAATAAAAGACTTCAAGCAAGTGCTATTTGAAGACTTCTCATTCTCAGTTCTACCCCTTTCAGCCAAGGCTGTCAATTCATTCTTCTGCACCATCCCAAGCTCCCTCCAACCTCCATCCCCATAGTAATATCACTGAGCAGTCATTTGAGAACCAGTTTTCATGAAAATGCTTACATCTCAAATTAGCCAAACGCGGTTGGCTTGTGGTTTCAACTACTTGGAAGGCTGAGGTAGAAGGATCCCATGTGAGCTCAGGAGATCGAGGCTGTGATGGCCATGATTGTGCCACTGCACTCCAGCCTGGGTGACAGATTGAGACTCTGACTCAATACATACATACATACATACATACATACATACATACGTACATACATACATAAAAATGTTTATATCCAGTCGGGCTCGGTGGCTCAGCCTGTAATCCCGCGCTTTGGGAGGCTGAGGTGAGTGGATTGCCTGAGCCCGCAGGTTCGAGACCCACCTGGGCAACTTGACGAGACCTCATCTCTACAATAAATAAAAAATTAACCGGGCGTGCGCATGCCTGTAGTTCCAGCTACATGAAAGACTGAGGCGGAAGGATCGCCAGAGCCTAGAAGGTTGAGGCTGCCACTGCACTCTAGTCTGGGCTACAGAGTGAGACACCAACTCAAAAAAAAAAATTGCTTATAGCCAAAGATAATCAGACAATGTGACCATAGACTATGTTTCCGACTATTTGGGTTGCTTGGACTAGACGTTCACATCTGATAAGCTTTTTCAGTGGCAAAGGGTAGATGATTGACATCATATTCTGATCTACAAAGTCACAATGCTCCTAACCAGCAAAGACTGGAGTGGACCAGACTGGCAGGAAGTGACATGGTCTATGGGGTTTGTTGGAGCTGTGGCGAAGATGGAAAGTGAGTGGACCTCTCCAGGTATCAGGGCACAAGGCGAAGGAAAGTGAGGCAAGGGGTCAGGAAAAAGGAATTCAGCTCGGGGCATGGTGAGGGAGGCGAAACAGGTCTAGGCAATGAGACTGTGATTCGGGCAAAGGCATGGGCTGGCAAGGGAGCTGGCTTATTGCCATCGCCATTTTTTTACTAAATCCTCCAGCAGGCACTGGGGAAGGGATGGAGGATAACATCCGTCAAACACCTAACACGGTCCCGACTTAGTGTGGTGATTGTATTGTCATTAAGCAAATATTTGTCCTTCCCTCCCTCTAAATGGGAACTTATTTTGGACAGTGGATTGGGATAAGGTGACAGCATGCTAGTTCCAAGTCCAAGTTTCCCTCCCTCCCTTCCTTCCTTCCCTTTTTTTCTGAGACTCCATCTCACTTTGTCACCCAGGCCGGGATGCAGTGGTACAATCATAGCTCACTGCAGCCTTAAATTCCTGGGCTCAAGCAGTCCTCTCACTCAGCCTCCCAAGTAGCTGAGACTACAGGCATGTTTCACTATACCCAGCTCCAAGCCCAAGTTTTGGCTAGCCCTTTTGTGCACCATGACAGCAGCATACTCCAGGTCAGAGCTGTTCCTTCAGCCTCATTCCCCAAATGAGAAGACACCTAGAACCCAACCCAGCCCAGCCCAGCCCAGCCAGTGCCAATGTGCAAAACTCAGAGAATGAATTGCTTGGGCCATGCGTCACTAAAACTGGGGGCTCTTGTCACAGCAAAAGATGACTAATCGACACAATTACCTTACATATATTCTCTCATTTTAATCCTTCTGAAACAGGCAAAAATATATCAGAAAGGTAAATATCAGAATCTCTCAAGTCCTAGGATTTAAACCTAAATAGATCTGACACTAAAGTTGTGCTTTCCATTAAAACATGACAACTCTGGTCTTTGATGAGTAAAGCAAAAAATTGAATTAGAACAAATAGTGGTCTTAGAGAAATTCTAAGTGAATATTACTCCAGTAGCACTGGGTATGAGAACCTCAGACTCTCCTACTGATTGAATTTCCTAATATGAGTTTTATATCAACACAGCAGCCTCAGATGCCTCCAAGCTGCAAACGGCCAGCTGCTGACAGCCCCTTCTCTCCCTATTTTATGTTATTATTATTTTTTTGAGCTAGAGTCTTACTCTGTTGCCTAGGCTAGAGTGCAGTGGCACCATCACAACTCATCATAGCCTTGACCTCCTGGGTTCAGGTGATCCTCCCTCCTCAGCCTCCTGAGTAGCTGGGACAACAGGTGTGCACCACCATACCTGGTTAACTTTTTGATTTTTTTGTACAGACAAGTTCTCACTATGTTGCTCAAGATGGTCTTGAACTCCTGGGCTCAAGCAATCCTCTTGCCTCAGCCTCCCAAATTGCTGGGATTATAGGCGTGAGCCACTGCGCTTGGCCTCTCCCTACTATACATACACAGAGTAGTTAGAAATAGACCAACATCCCAGTTTGAAGCCAATCGGCTGCTTCTAATAGCTTTAGGGAGAGTAAAAACAATGATGACCTTGTCTCACATGCCTGCGTTCCTCTGCCAGAAAGCCCTGGCACCTCTCCTTTCATGAGTCAACCTTGCAGGTGTTTGTGTGGAACTCTCAGGGGTGAAAAATGATGCTCTGGCCTGGAGAGGCATTGCAGGGCCTACTAATCCCTTAACGCTGGAAAGTAGGAAAGGGAAAAACAGCCAACATGGGATGAAAAGGCAGTTTGGAAATTGGCTTGGGAAGGACAGCAGACCTTCATGCTATCAGCCAGAAAATGTATTTCAATATGTTTTTCAAAGATTCTGAATAATTGTTTTGTTTTCCAAATTTACTACATTAGTGTCAGCCTAGACCTGTAGGCAGTTGCACATGATCCTGGAGCCTCCTAAGAAACGTCTCTGACAGTGGCTTTAGGGTTTGGAGGGAAGGTTCAAACTCTGCCAATGTCCTATTGCTCTGGTGCGTTGGGAATTCACCCAGCCTGGCCCAGTCACATAGGTTGGTTAGCTCAGAATCCACTTGTTCTTAGCTATGCAAAATTGGGAAAGTTCTCTCTAGAACATACGGAGAGCTCTCTTTGAGCCTGCTTCCTTCTTTTCCCAGAAAGCTCTTCAGGCACAACGAACTCTTTCCCACCTTTAGGCCTTCGGCGTCAACTTCACCTGCTCAAGGAGGCTTTCACTGGCCATTCTGTGCAAGTGGGCTTTCAAGAGACTCTCTGTTAGAGCACCACTGCAAAACTTGTCACCATCTGTAGTTAGTTGTTTAGCTGTGCGTTGTCTGTCTTTCCTTTAGGAGGTGAGCTCTATCATGCCAAGAGCTGCATCTGTCTCATTCATTGCTGAGGCCCTTATGCCTGGCACCTTATGAGCTTGATAATTAGTGACTTGAATGAGTAAGTGGGAATGAATGAATGAGCGCATCCTTGTATCAGCTCTGAAAGGCAAGTATAATTTTGTTATTCATGGGTGAATTCTAGGCCGGGCTTGGTGGCTCAGTCTGTAATCCCAGCACTTTGGGAGGCCGAGGCCAGTGGATTGCCTGAGCCCACAGGTTCGAGATCCATCCGGGCAACTTGGCGAAACCTTGTCTCTACAATAAATCGAAAACTAGCCAGGCGGGTAGCGCACGCCTGTAGTTCTGGCTACTTGGAAGGTTGAGGCGGAAGGATTGCCAGAGCCCAGCAGGACGAGGCTTTGGTGGCCAGGAATGTGCCACTGCACTCCAGTCTGGGCGACAGAGTGAGACTCCAACTCAAAAAAAAAATTTAAAAAGGATGAATTCTGTCTAGAGTTTTCTTTAAAAATTTTGCCCCTCCCCCCCAAAAAAAGAAAAAAGAAATAAAAATGTTGCCTCGGTTTTTTTGGGTTTTTTTTGGGGGGGGGTTTGAGTTGGAATCTCACTCTGTTGCCCAGGCTGGCGTGCAGTGGCACGCTCACGGCCACCGCAGACTCGACCTGCTGGGCTCAGGTGATCCTTCCACGTCAGCCTTCCAAGTAGCTGGAACTACAGGTACGTGCTACCATAGCCGGCTAATTTTTTTGGTTTATTGTGGAGATGAGGTCTCGAACCTGTGACCTCAGGCAATTCTCTCACGTCAGCCTCCCAATGTGCTGGGATTATAGGTATGAGTCATCGTGCCCTGTTGCCTCAGTTTTATCACATAAATAGTAAGTGAAGACTTGCCACTGCAGAAGATTCAAGCACTTCCAAAGAAATGGACAAGAGTGATAGTTCCCCGGGGCAACCACTTGCTACTGTTCTTGTCTCTTTCCTCTACATTTTTCCTTTCTCTGCAATCTGTAATGTACATAGGGGTATCCTATAAAGTAAATGAGTTTTTTCTTTAACAATGACTGGAATCTCCCCATGTCCTACAGAGCGTTTATTACAGATAGACCATAACTCGTTCCAGTCCTCTCTGGATGGAAAACTAACATAAGGTAACTAAGCACTTATGGCCTATCTCTTTAATATTTTGCATCCAAAGTAGTTCTTTCATCCTAAAGTAGAATTTACCATTGATTGGTTGGTTTGCTGAATAGTGGGTAATGTAAACTGGTGTTCTGGGATGAGACTCTCTATGCAAACCCATCCCCAAAGGTCAAGGAAACCAAGAAGTTGAAGAGGCTGACAAATATAGTTTTTCAGAAACAAACATTTAATAGGGACTTATGAACAGAAGCCATGTCTTGGACAGTCATGAGGCAAGATGGCGGATCCCCACACTGTTACGCCAATCCCTCCCACTCCCCCACCCCCAGGCTTATAATTTGCCTAAGAGTAGGTTTTATGGTCAAGTATTCGTTTATGATAACATCAAGGTTGTTCTGACCTAGGTGCAGGATTTAAGGTAAATTCATGAAAGTCGAAAATCTTAGAGGCATTCTCAGAAGTTAATCAGAAGTCAACATGGCAGATTAGCATCCAAGATGGAGCTGCTTTAACCACTACAGGTTTGGACTGTTGGGAGACAAGTTAGTTTTACTCTATAAGTTATTATTTTGTTACTTTGTTTCATCAGAAACTCACTCTAGGGATTGGTAATTGAAAAATTTAGCAAAGTATTTAATCCTTCATGAAGTAAATTTGTATTAAACAAAAGCTTACTTTAGTGCTTCTGTATCTCCTGTGGCTCACAAATGCATCGTCCATTAGTTTCTGGCTGGAGCTCTGACTCCGTGTCTTTAGGTCTGACACAGGCTGAGCTGCATTCGAAACAGTGGGAAGTCTAGGGTTTGTAAGAAACCATTTTTGATGTCTTCCCTGTCCTGACTCTTTGTGACTGCTCTTTTGTTTATTTTGGAGAGAGAGATATCACTGAGGTGCAGACTCACTACCTCTGCTATAGGGTAATGATAGTTGAACTTGCCAAATCCAATCCAAGTCTTTAGACAAAATATCTGGAAATGTGGTCTGGGTCTTTCTTTTTCTGTCTCTACCATTTCTTGAGGTGTCTTTTGACTTAAGAGTATTTTGAAAAGCTCATTCCTCAGGTAGTTTCTTTTCTACTCTGATGTCCTGGCCAGCACCAATTTTAGGTCCTCTCCTATGTAAATTTACTAGCAGGATTTTTAAATTTGCTAGAGGAGCATTATACATATTTTATATCGTATGAAATATTATACATTATTTGATTTTAATGATATGAATGAGATAAATTCTTAACAAGGGCAGGCATTAGGTTTTAGAAACTTAAGGCTACATCTCTCAACAAGATAACTATTATATTTTATAATATATTATATAAAATATTTATACATATTTTATATTGTATAAAATATTTGTATTGTATAAAAATTTTAAATTTGCTAGAGGAGCAAATACATATATTTTCCTTGAGAGGCCTATTCTTTTACATGACTAGAAAGTTCAATAACTTGTCTTATTGGATGCTTTAATCATAGCATCCAGCATGTAGCAGGTTTTCCATTAGACAATAATTAAATGAATTAGATGCTAAACCCGAAGTGCTGGTGATCTTTTTCAATTTAATTACTATATGATAGGTCAGTACTATTTGCTCGCAAAAGAAATAACTATATGGCCGAACACCATGATTTATGCCTGTAATCCCAGCACTTTGGCAGGCAAGGCAGGCAGATTGCTTGAACCCAGGAGTCTGAGGCCAGCCTGGGCAACATAGTGAAACCTTGTCTCTACACACACACACACACACACACACACACACACACAAAATCAGTAAAATAGCCAGGAGTGGTGGCATATGCCTGTAGTTCCTGCTACTCAGGAGACTGAGGTGGAAGGATTGCCTGAGCCCAGGAGGTCGAGTCTGCTGTGCTTCACGATCGTTGTGATCATGCCACTGCACTCCAGCCTGGGTTACAGAGTGAGACCCCGACTCAAAACAAGCAAACACAAAAATCTTTATGATATTTGTGTGTTGTGTTCTTAATTTGGGGGGTATATTTAGGTATGTATGTATGTGCTTGTGTTTATATATGTACAGTATATATTTTCTAGGACAAGTATCAAACAAGAGAGGCAACAAATTCTGTTAAAATACTCTGTGTTAATCACTGTTCTCAAAACTCGTATCAAGTTATGACATCATCAGCAGCACAATTAAAAGATTAGTATCAGAATATATCATGCATTTCTATAAACCAATTAGAAGAATACACAACTTAATAGGAAAATGGAAAAAATATATGACTAATGATTCTCAACTCCGGCTGCATATCACTGAGGACTTTTTAAAAAATACAGATGTTCCCTGCCTTTGCCCAGATTCTGAGTTGATTACTTTAGTTTGAGTCATTGAAGCTGCATTTTCTTAGGCTTCCTAGGTGACCCGGAGTACATTCAGGGCTAAGAACCACAAAAAAGAAGATGTGCTTGCACTGGGTCTTAAAATATCAGTAGATTCACAAAGAAAAAAAAAAGAGGAATGAAGCATTCAGGATGGACATGGGAAAAGAAGAACTGTTGTCATACAGCTAGGCAGAGAGAGGAGGAAAGTGCTTATGCAGAGGCGTGGACTTTTGTAATTTTAGAATTGGAAGCAACCATGAAGACGGTTGAATCTCTTGGCTCACATTTCTCCTCCTACTTTATTTATCGCTACTACAGTTGTTCACATGTACATAACATTTTATTATTCATGTATATAATGCATTATATATATTTATACCAAGTTGGTGCTTCTTTGAGAATTTTTTCTTTTTTTTTTTGAGTTGGAGTCTCACTCACTCCCGGCCACCACAGCCTCGACCTGCTGGGCTCCGGCGATCCTTCCGCCTCAGCCTTCCGCGTAGCTGGAACTACAGGCGCGCGCTACCACACCCGGCTAATTTTTGATTTATTGTAGAGAGGAGGTGTCGCCAAGTTGCCCAGGCGGGTCTCGAACCTGCGGGCTCAGACAATCCTCTCACTTCAGCCTCCCAAGGCGTGGGATTACAGGCTGAGCCACCGAGCCTGGCCATTGAGAATTTTATCTGAGTTTTCTTGAGTTCCATAATAATTCTATGAGGTAATGAAAATCATTAATCCTATTTTACGGTGAGGAAGCAGAAACCAGTGAACCTTAGTTACTTTGGCAGTTGCTGATATTGAGATGTGCCAGAACACAAAAGAAGCAGGAGAGAAGAGGTACGATCATTTGCAGGACTTCCATTTCAGGAAGGGGGGAGGGTGCTATTTTATTCAGATTGGTACTCCCCCTGAGAACAGATAAAAATACTGAAAGAAATATATGAAGAACTTCTTAAAGCATAAAAGGACTGAAATGTATTGAGGAAGGACCTGACCAAAGTCTAGGAGGTGGCAAGAACCTCCAGAAAGGTGAAGGGAAACTTCACAGCTTACTCTTTTCCTGTGAGCATTTGCTTATCTGGATGAAACAGCTGCTGAACTGAGGCATTGGGAGAAGCTAACAGAGGTAAAAACCCAAGGAGAGAAAACCTTACACAGAGAAAAGACTGCAAATGCTTTCTTCACAATCTGGGGGAACCAGGAATAAACCATTCTCCCGTTTTCATCTTTCTAGAATTGTTAGAAGATTGGTCTTGTTGTTGAGAGATGGAGAAGGTATGGAGAAAAAGTTGTGTCCCTGAGTTTCTAAAACCTAATGCCCGCCCTTGGTAAGAATTCACCCCATTCATATCATTAAACTCAAATGGTGAATTAAAAGTGATTTCAGATTGGTAATGTCCCAGGAATTTGGTAAATGCAAATGCAAAGCCTCACAAGAGGGAGGACCCTATGCTTCTGGGAATCCCAATAATTGTTTGAGGGCACGAGAAGCTTATGGTCAAAGATAACCAAGCACATTTTGAGTATCAGCAAAAGAAAAGAAAAGAAAAAGAAAGTCAGGCACAGTGGCTTAAGCCTGTAATCCCAGCACTTTGGGAGGCCAAGGCAAGAGGATTGCCTGAGCCCAGGTGTTCGAGACCAGCCCAGACAACTTGGTGATACTTCATCTCTACAATATATCAAAAAATTAGCCGAGCATGGTAGCACACACCTGTAGTTCTGGCTACTTGAAAGGGTTAGGTGGAAGGATCACCTGAGCCCAGCAAGCCGACACTGGGATGTCCATGAGTGTGCCATTGCACTCCAGCCTGGGCGATAGAGTGAGACTCTGACTCAAAATATAAACTGACCTCCGATGACTGAAAATTGATTAAATGACTAAAAGATTATACTTAAAAACACTCAAAATATCTGTGAGAAACAGTTAATTATAAATTGGGTTACTGCAGATTTGAAAAAAAAAGATAAGCAAAAGTGAACTTTTATGAAGGAAATTTTTAATAACTGAAATTAGAAACTCAATGTAATAGATGAGTTTGGAGATCAAGTGAACACATTTGAAGAAAAAGTTACAGATTTAGAAGATAGCTCATAAAGAATTATCTACAATGCCGTAGACACAAAAACATAGAAAATGTGGTAACAAGGTTAAGACACATGAACGATAGAATAAGATGGTTCAAAATATATAGCATTTAATCAGTGTTCCAATTGGAGAGAAGACGGAGAATTGACAGAGGCAACATATGAAGAAATAATGGCAGTAAATTCTCCAGAACTGGTGAAAAGCTCCAATTTGCCGATACAAGAAGACAAATAAATCTCCAGTTGAATAAAAAAATTTTAAAAGTTACATCATCAGCCGGGCTTGGTGGCTCAGCCCGTAATCCTGTGCTTTGGGAGGCTGGGGTGAGTGGATTGCCTGAGTCTGCGGGTTCGAGACCCACCTGGGCAACTTGGCAAGACCTCATCTCTACAATAAATCAAAAAATTAGCAGGGTGTGGTAGCGCGCACCTGTAGTTCCAGCTACTTGGAAGGCTGAGGCGGAAGGATCACCGGAGCCCGGTAGGTCGAGACTGCGGTGGCCGGGAGCAGCCACTGCACTCCAGCCTGGGCGACAGAGTGAGATCCCAACTCAAAAAAAAAAAAAAAGTTACATCATCATACATCATAGTAAAATTGCATAAAATAGAAGTTAATGATAATATCTTAACAGCAGTCATAGAAAAAAAGTCATATAATTATCTGTCAAATAATAGCATAAACATAATGTCACATGGAGTTTTTAAAAAAGGATAATGCTAAAAGACATAAATAATGGAGATGATAAATGGAGTCAATGGATAAATGAAGGCAAGTATACAAATTTAAACTTTTTTGCCTCTTAAATATGGGGTCTCTCTCTGTTGCCCAGGCTGAAATATAGTGGTGTGATAATAGCTCATTGTAGCCTAGAACTCCTGGGCTCAAGTGGTCCTCCCACCTCAGCCTCACAATTATCTGGGACTATAGGTATGTAACAACACACCTAGAAAATATATATAGATGTATAATAAATATGTATATATATATTCTTTGAGTCAGAGTATCAGTCTGTTGCCTGGAGTGCAGTAGCACACTCACAGTCACTGCAGCCTTAACCCATTGGGCTGAGGTGATCCTTTCACCTCATCCTTCCAAGTAGCTGGGACTACAGGCTCTCGCCATCATGCCTAGCAAATTTTTTGATTTATTGTAGAGACAAGGTCTCATCAAGTTGCCCAGGCTGGTCTTGAGCCTTTGGGCTCAGGCAGTTCTCTCACCTCTGCCTCTCAAAATGCTGGGACTACAGGTGTGATTTCACCATAAAAGGAACAGAAATTGAATACATAACTTCTAAACTAGTAAGGTGGGGAAAAGTGAACTGACAACATATATAGATGCAAAATAAAGCATAAAAGGAGGGAAAAAATAAAACAGATAAACAAAAATGTAAAG
The DNA here is from genome assembly GCF_000164805.1 of Carlito syrichta. Taxonomy (NCBI): domain Eukaryota; kingdom Metazoa; phylum Chordata; class Mammalia; order Primates; family Tarsiidae; genus Carlito; species Carlito syrichta. The sequence goes on along the minus strand of NW_007251204.1, from coordinate 187,135 downwards.
CTTATGGTAGAATAAAATCAAAACGTATCACTTGTTTACATGTGAATAGACTGTAATTCAAAGATAACTTTTTTACAATCAATATCTTTGTCTAATATAAGAGACATATCTGAAGCACAAATGTAAGCTGAGAGTAAAAAGAGTGGAAAAATATATACTGTACTAATTCCCTCCAAATCTGTATAGATATTTTAATATCTAGCAAAATTGATCTTAAGAGAAAACACATTATAAGAGGTAAAGAAAGATATACCATGGTAACATGTTCGAACCACTAGAAGACAAAGCAACTTTAGCCTGTGAACAAAAGCAAGGTAGAATTTATAAAAGCAAATCTGGAGTCTGTGGAATAGTGACATCCCTTCCTATGCAAATTAATTGGCTTATCAGTGCCCTCCGGGAACACATCGGTAGTTAAACAAAACTGAGTTTCTTAACTCCTTGCAATAAGGGAGAATGAACACCATGGGGAACTAGAGCATCCCAGTAAGAGGGGTCAGAAAGGATTTACTCTAGGATTTGAGATTGTGTTTGGGATTTGGGGAGGGCTTAAGGCAGCAAGGCTTTGTTCTGGATTAGATACTGTCAGGAAGTAGGGGTAATTTTATGACTAGGTGTCTTAATAATTCTTATTTAGAAGGTGAGAGGAACAGATAGATTTTGGCTGAAGCTATAGCTGATCAAAAGATGATCATCACTCATTAACTAAAATAAGATGCTTGGGCATTTTTGTGGTTTGGATGACATTCCTTTTTTTCTTGTTTGAGTCAGGGTCTCACTCTGTCACCCAGGCTGGAGTACAATAGTTCACAGCTACTGCAGCCTCGACCTGCTAGGCTCAGACGATCCTTCCACCTCAGGCTTCCAAATAGCTGGAAATACAGGTGTGCACCACTCAGTCAATCCTCTCATCTCAGCATCCCAAAGTGCTGAGATTACAGGCGTGAGCCACTGTGCTGCCCGGCCTGACTTTCTCCCTCTCCCTCTCTCTCTTTCTCTATAGGTGTGCACCACTATGCCCCACGAATTTTTTTATTCTTTGTAGAGAGGAGGTCTCATTGTGTTGCCCAGGCTGATCTCAAACTCCTGGGTTTAAACAATCCCCTTGCCTCAGCCTCTCAAAATGCTGGGATTACAGACATGAGCCCGGCCACAACATTCTTTCTTTTGTCCGTGTTCAAATACGACTTCAGAGTGGTCTTGATTTAGTCTTGACCCATCTCAGTCACAGAGTAGTCTCATCTGATTGTCGATGCTCTGTAAAGTTGTTTATATTGGATAGGAGAACACCACGGCCTGTACTTGCCAGGTCAGCTGTCAGCTCTCAGAGGCTGCCTTCCTCATTCACCAGGGCTATCAAGAAACATTGTTTAACTGGGCGTGGTGGCACTTTGGGAGGCGGAGGCGAGAGGATTGCCTGAGTCCAGGGGTTCAAGACCAGCCTGGGTAACATGGCGAGACCTTGTCGCTACAATAAAAAATAAAAAAAAAAATAGTTCGGCATGGTGGCGCACGCCTGTAGTTCCAGCTACTTGGAAAGCTGAAGCGGAAGGATCACCTGAGCCCAGCAGGTCAAGGCTGCAGTGGCCATGAGCATGCCACTGCACTCCAGCCTGGGTGACAGAGTGAGACTCTGACTCAAAAAAAAAAAAAAAGAGACGTTGTTTGCCCTTGTAGCCTGACGGGTTGTCAGGGAAGCAACTGCAGCTATTTGTGTTTTCCAAGAACCCATGTGATTTCAGCTGTAGAGTGGCCATGATATGCCTGTCTCTACTTGCTCCTGCCTTGTCCCTCTACTTGAGTTAAGCCAGGTAGGTCTACGATCATTCCCTCATTTCCTCAGTTTTAATTTTAATTTTTTGGTTTTGTACAAGCAATGTGTTTTTTGAGAAGTAATTTTGTTTTAACCTTGCATTTTAATTTATGACATTAGAGACAACTTTGGTAAAACAGAGTTTGATTTGGGGGGCCCACATGAGTCTGCAAATATTTAGCACCAGCGCCAATTCCCACGAAATGTCTTTATCCACACATTCCATGTTCCCCATTAGCACGAATCACGGAGTCAACTGTAGTACTCATAAAATCAAGGCAACTGCTCCCCGAACAAGGTGCTTGGTGTGAGTGAAGTGTTTTAATATCCCCTGATGAAAGACATATGCAAGAGTAAAATAAGTTCAGTGTCTTTTCCATTCTCTTTTAGCCAAAACGTCTGTTCAAAATTTTGTGGCTGCGGCCTAACAGCTGGGCCTAATTTTATTCTGTTACCAGAAATTCCATCCTTTTCCCTGCCTGCTTTCCATTTCCCTCCTGGTGGTTTGTAATCTCACTCCCAGTCCCTGCTCCTGAGGTTCACCTGGGCCACTTGCCTCTTTGGGGGTGACCTCATTCATTCCTCTGGTTGCCATGGCAGCACCAGGAGTTTGGAGGACTGGGCTTTCCTTTCTGGTGTTTTGTTGCTTTCAAAGTCTCAGCAGTTCTTTCCTCTGGGGTGACTGATGTAAGGTCATTTTGGTTAGCTCACGTCAAAGAGACTCACTCAGTTTTCCTAGCTACTGTTCTCTCAACATCTATACCCAACTCCCTGACCCCTATGCTGACTTTTCAGTGGATCCAATATACTCATTCAGAGCTTTACAATTGTTTGGGCCTTGAAAGGTGTGTTGGCCAACAATCCATCACTGGCCTGTGTATAGATTGTCAAAACCTGGATGGGCACCACCTGGTTCACCCTAGCTTACCCATGGAGAAAATTCTGGGTTCCTGTAACTGGTTGGAATTTTCTATACAGTTGCAGTGAGTGGAGCGTGAGCCTGGAAAACCCTGGGGACTCTGGGACCCACCCCACCCTGATTCCCAAGACTGGCTGCCCCTTCTTCCTCATCCTGCCATATTCCCCTACCGCCTGACTAAGATAAGAATTTTTTTTTTTTTTTTTGAGTTGGAGTCCCACTTGGTCACCCAGACTGGAGTGCAGTGGCCGCTCTCGACGTGCCGGGCTCCGGCGATCCTTCCGCCTCAGCCTTCCGAGTTGCCGGAATTACAGGCATGCGCTACCACGCCCGGCTGATTTTTTGATTTATTGTAGAGATGAGCTCTCGCTGCCCAGGCGGGTCTCGAACCTGCGTGTTCAGGCAATCCACTCACCTCAGCCTCCCAAAGGCGCGGGATTACAGGCTGAGCCACCGAGCCCGGCTCCAAGATAAAAATTTTAAGGACTTGACCCCAGATCCCAACATAATAATATACACATTACGAGCTGGAATGAAGGACCGCCTATCATATACTTAAATACTGCAGTTATTAGTTTAAATCAAACAAAAAACCTAAATAGAATATATTCTACCCTTCTGTCCTGAATCGTATACCTTCATGAAAACCTGGAAGGCCAGGTTTGGATTTAGAATTATTTGACTCTGCAGTGTTCTGTGGTGGTGGGTGGTGGGAAGGGCTTGTCCCAGGGGTTCACAGATTCAGTCTCCCCACCTTCCCTGTCATTCTCCCTCCCGGGTCTGGCCCACATTGCTATGGACCTTGCTCAGACAGAAGAGGGATCATGCAGGCCCTGGAAGTAGACTGTGCCCGTGTGTGTAGGCAATTCTGGGGTCCTGGTTCCCTGGCATTGCAGAAGGGGCACAGATTCTGGGTAGGTCTGGGGACTCTACCTGGTGGCCTTGACCCCAGGGGAGGCATGTTGTTGGAGGAAGCCGAGAGCAGTGTCCTCTAATTCAGGGACTCAGGACAGGACTTCATCTTGTCCAGGTCTACAGGTGATGCTGCTGGAGCCTACATTCCTTTGAGGATAGACCTCAGCAGAAGTCGTTCCTCTTATTTCTACTTTTCCTTTCTCCTCCTCCTCCTTCTCTTCCTTCTTTTTTTGAGTTGGGGTCTCACTTACCACCACGCGGAGTACAATGGCATGATCATGGCTCACTGTAGCCTCAGCCTCCTGGGCTCAAGTGATTCTCTTGCCTTAGTCTCCCAAGTTGCTGGAACTACATGCCACCATGTCTGGCTAATTTTTTTTTTTTTAATTTAATTTAATTTTTTTTTTTTTGG
>NW_007251204.1:180932-182973 GCF_000164805.1 Carlito syrichta | reverse complement strand
GCCCGGCTAATTTTTTGATTTATTGTAGAGATGAGGTCTCGCCTGCCCAGGCGGGTCTTGAACCCCCGGGCTCAGGCAATCCACTCACCTCAGCCTCCCAAAGGCATGGGATTACAGGCTGAGCCACCGAGCCCGGCTTAATTTTTTATTTTTTTGTAGAAATGAGGTCTTGCTACATCGCCCACTCTGGTCTTGAACTCCTGGGCTCAAGCAGTTCTCTTGCCTCAGGCTCCTAAAGTGTTGGGATTATAGGAGTGAACCACTGCAGCTAGACTCCTTCTTATTTCTTGGATTCTTGTACTAGCACTTGGCCACCATCACCAATCTATATTCACACTCACAACACAATTTAGTCCATACCCCAGCCTAGGTGGAAGGGGGTCACTTGAGCTATACACTGTACAGGTTAAATCTGTGCACGGGGTTGGGGGGGTAGGATGCCTCACACAGGGACAGCCTCACGTGCAGAAGGTCAGGGGGATTGTAGTTGACTGTCATCTGCTGAAGTGCATATATTGGGGTGATGCCAGAGGCGAGGGCGGCAGTGGGGGACATCTCAACTTACAAAAGGAGATACTCCTTGTAAGACGAAGTAGAAGAAGAACTCTCCCAGGCTTTGCATGCTATTTTTTTTTTTTCTTTTTTTTTTTTAACAGAGTCAAGGTCTCCCGCTGTTGCTCAGGCTGGAATGCTGGAGTGCAGTGGTGCCATCATAGCTCACTACAGCCTCGAACTTCTGGGCTTAAGTGATCCTCCTGCCTCAGTCCCTGGAGTAGCTGGACCTACAGGCATGCACCATCATGCCAAGATTGTTTTTTTATTTTTTGTAGAAATGGATCTCGCTGTGTTGCCCAGGCTGGTTTAAACTCCTGGCCTTAAGTGATCCTCCTGTCTCAGCCTCCCAAAGTGTTGGGATTACAGGCATGAGCCACTATGTCTTGCTCTGAGCTCTGCACTCTAAAATCAGGGGCATACATGGCAGCTTCACTTGGATGTTGCACAAACATGTAAACCTAGGAAGTCTAAAAATAAACTGTTGGTTTTTCTTCTAAAATGTAGTTTTCCCACCTTCTGCCCCGCAGGTCTTTCTATCTTAGTAGTGGCAGCAGCAGCCATGAAAGCGGTGGATCAGGCTGGGCTTCATCTTGTATGTCTCTCTCCCAATGCCACATTCTATCCCTCAGCAAGCCCTGACGGTTTACCTCCAAATTGGGCCCTGGATGTGTCCACTTCTCTCCATCTCCCTGCCACTTCCTTACCCACACTCAGTCTAGCCTGGACTTCCTCCTTTCACTCCTGGCTTTAATCCCTTCTCTGCATAGTCACAATAATGTCCTTAAAGTGCCAATTGGATCTTCTCGCCCCATTGCTTGCAATTCTTGAATGATTTCTCATCCCATTTCAAATAAAATTCCAATAATATGAAGGCTGTGGCTGACCTCTCCCCTCCTTACTTCTCTCCCCACTTGCCTCTCCTTCCCTGTGATCCAACCTCCTGGACTTCCCTGTCACTTCTCAGAACACAGGGCAACAAACTCACCACCTACAGAGAACAACAGGGGTTGGGGACTGGTAAGAACAGGCCACTGCCTCCCTGCTCAAGGAAGATTTAAGAGAAGCAATGGCAATGTTTCCGTACAAGTGATTTTATTAGCTCTGATCTCATAAAAGCAGAAGAGGAAAAAGAAAATTCTACAAGACTTTGGAGATAATGGATCAGAGAAATAAAATATAATCTGGGAAAAGTGATGGTTAGGACCTGAATGTTGACTCCTGAGGACTCTCTCCACTATCTGTAAAGTCTATAATACTTGTGTCTTGTACTAGTACTATATTATTCTCGGGCTTCTTTGACTATATCTTTTTTGTCAGAGTACGTTATAACCCTTTATGGAAGAACATTAGAAATTGTATGTGGGTAAATATAAAAGACTACTTTTTCCTCTTAGTTTCTTTAAAATGCACATGACAGTTTAAAAGCAGAGCTATGAGCCGGGCTCGGTGGCTCAGCCTGTAATCCCACGCCTTTGAGAGGCTGAGG
>NW_007251204.1:180545-180912 GCF_000164805.1 Carlito syrichta | reverse complement strand
ACAAAAATTAGCCGGGCATGGTGGCATGCATCTGTAGTTCCAGCTACTTGAAAGGCTGAGGTGGAAGGAGCAGGTAAGCCCAGCAGGTCGAGGCTGTGGTGGCTGTGACTGTGCCACAGCACTCCAGCCTGGGGGGCAGAGTGAGACTCCAATTCAAATGAATGAATGAATAAATACATACATAAATAAATAAATAAAGCAGAGTTATAACTTTGTATTGTGGGGTGCAGTATATGCAGAGATGTATACATGTGACAACTATAGAATGAAGGAAATAGGGGTAGGAAATGGCCCCATACAGTTTCAGGGTTCTTTTTTTTTTTTGAGTTGAAGTCTCACTCTGTTGCCCAGACTGGAGTGCAGTGGC
>NW_007251204.1:171005-180088 GCF_000164805.1 Carlito syrichta | reverse complement strand
CCAGCTGATTTTTGATTTATTGTAGAGATGAGGTCTCGCCAAGTTGCCCAGGCGGGTCTCGAACCCGCGGGCTCAGGCAATCCACTCACCTCAGCCTCCCAAAGGCGCGGGATTACAGTTCTTGAACTTGTCAATTTTAATGCCTTTTAGTGTTTCTGCCATCTTTGTTTTCACCACTTCCATATCCAGCAAAACGTTTCCCCTTGAGGACTCATTTTATCTGGGAAACATAAAAACATTGCTCTGGGCAAGATCAGGTGAATAGGAAGGGTAGGGCACAGGGGGTCTTGCCGTTTTTTGGTCAAAAACTGCTGAACGCTTAGTTCAGGATGGTAGGTGCATCATGAAATGGGCAAATGCTCCCCCCAAAATTCACAGAAGCCAAATGCAGCCTCTCACAACAAGGCTAGCTGTACACTTATGCCCATGGGTTCCTAGAACACTTATCTAGCTGGAGAAGCCTGTACTACAAGGGGCCCACCTCCAAAAATTAATTTCAATGTCTTTTGGGGGTCCCTTCTCATACATGTAGCCTTTCTCACTTGTTTGCAGCTCTATAATATTCTGGTTCCAGGTGATTAAAAAAAAAGTTTCTTTGATTTATTTACACGTGGTATTTGATCTTTATTAACGGTTACTGCTTTGATCTTTATTGCTGGTATTTGATCTTTATTAACGGTCATGCTGTAGGGTCTCTGAGGAAACCATCTGCTTCTCCACTTGAGCCCCTCTTTGCCCTTGTTTCCCGCACGTGGAGGACCCTTCTGTAGAATAAGCCAGCCTCTCTTTCTTTTGGGTCTCTTCTCCACCATCACCTCCTCAGGAAGGCCTTTCTCATTCACACATAAAATAGTCCTCTCCCCACCTCATCACCCTTTGCCTCAAAAGCCGGCTTTTTTGTCTTGATAATGCTTACAATTACCTAAAATCATATCATTTGACTGATTAATTGATTATTTCTTGTAGAGTCCACAAATCGTTAACCTTAGCTGACACCTAATAGGTGTTCAATATATATTTGATGAATGAATGAATGAATGAATGAATATATTTTTGCAACCCCAGCAAGTATTTCTGTTCTCTTTGGACTGGAATTAGTAGCATACATTTCGGTAAACATTGCCATATTATTCTAAAACGGTGAACAAAGCTGCACTACTCTTCAACACTTGAGAGTGCATGCTTCTCCACATCCTAGCTCACACTGAACATTATCCTTTACATTTTCCCCTCAGTGAGATTAGTGAAAAATAATTATCTCATAGCTATTTTGCTTTGTATTCCTTTAGTTATATGAAGTGTAAAACAACGTTTCGAATCTTAATGGGCCATTTGCATACCTTTTTCTGTCAATTGTTCCTATGTGATCATATTCTGAAAGTTTCTTTCCTTAAAAGATTTACAACCATCACTCTGTATTCATAAACACACAGCTTATAGACAAAATAATTCTTTTGTTTTAAATTTAGAGATGGGATCTGCCTCTGTCACCTAGGTTGGAGTGCTGTGGCACAATTATGGCTCACTGCAGTCGAACTCCTGTGCTCAAGTGATTCTCCTGCCTCAGCCTCCTGAGTAGCTGGGACTATAGGTAAAAGCCACCACAGCCAGCTTAGACAAAATAATTTTTAAAATACATGATAAGAAGAATATTAATAGTTTACTATGTGCTAAGCAAAGAACATTTCATATATTACCTCATTTAATCTTCTCCCAGACTCATATCTTAGTCTGTTTAGAATACCATAACAAAAATATCATAGATTGGGTGGTTTAGATGACAAGCATTTCTCACAGTTCTGGAAGCTGAGGAGTCTAAGATCATGGTGCTGGCAGATTTAGTGCTGAGTGAGAGCCCATTTCCTGGTTCATAGATGTATGTCTTCTCACTGTAACCTCAGGCAGAACGGGCTAGCTAGCTAGCTCTCTGGAGTCTCTTTTATAAAGGCACTAATCCTCTTCCTGAGGGCTCTACATTCATGATTTAATAATCTCCCAAAGACATGTACCTCCTAATACCATCACCTTGGGGTTAGGTTTCAACATATGAATTTAGAGAGGACACCAACATTCAAACCATAGCCCATAAGGCAAATATTTTTATTATTTACATCTTATAAATGATGAGCCTGAGGTGCCACAGACACTGAGATTTTCCAAGCTTGCACAGATGGGGAAGGACCACATGATTCTTCACCCCTGGTAAGCTAACAGAAGCTCTCATCTGTTCGCATGATAGGTTGAGGTTCCAAGCCTTCTTATTTACAGATTGTGGTCAATACTCTGACAACAGACCAGTCTCACTTGCATGTGGTTCTTTTCACTTAAGAATGCTTAGACAGAACTGGTGACATAACTTGTGGGGTCTAGTGCAAAATTGAAATGAGTGGAACCTGATTTAAAAAACATGTTATTAAGAGTTTCAAAACAGCAACAGCGATGTTAAACCAAGGGGCTCTTCTAAGTGCAAGTTCCTGTGTACCTGCTCAAGTCACACAACCATAAAACCGGTCCTGGGCTTTAAGTAGCAGAGCATGGTCCACAGGTTCAACAGATAAAGAAATTGACACAGAGAGGTTAATTAACTCTGTCAAGAGCACAGAGGCAGGCCCAACCTGTGAACCTAGGTTTCTCTGATTATTAAGCATGGGTGGTTCTTTGCAAGACACCACCACTTCCTCGTATGGTGTCAGGTTATGTGTATGTTCAAATCATACTTGTGGAATTGATCTTAACATGAGCTGGGAGCAGGATGGGAAGAGATGTGGATATAGTATATAGTTTTTCAAGAAATGGGAAGGAAAAGCAGAATGGTCTTACTGCCCAGGACTCCAGACTTCATGCACCTTGGACCCATTTGCTTTGAGAGAGACTCAGGTCCTTGAACCTGGAAGAGTTTGGAAGGAAATAAATAGAGAAGCAGTCTCCTCTTTGTTTGTTGAAGAGCATAGTATACATACTTAGAAACCTAGCATTTAACGGTAGTCAATATCTGTCTGGGGACGGGGAGACACCCCTTATCAACAAAGGTGCCTGAACGAAGCATATTTGTATACCTAACCCTTAACTGTACCCCACAATATCAAAATAAAAAATGTTGATATAAAAAAAAAGAAACCTAGCATTCCTAACTTAGAGACCAGTGAGAGGAGAGGAGGCAGTTTAAGGCATCCTATGACCCTGAAAAACCAGATCAACAGACCTGGAAACTGCCCGTGGGACACTTGGCAACGTGAAATCAGCAGGCGAGCTTGAGGCTGTGAACTCTTATAGGACAAAACAATCTATCTATATATATATGTATTTTTTTTTGAGTTGGAGTCTCACTCTGTCACCCAGACTGGAGTGCAGTGGCTGCTCCCGGCCACCGCAGCCTCGACGTGCCGGGCTCCGGTGATCCTTCCGCCTCAGTCTTCCAAGTAGCCGGAATTACAGGTGCGCACTACCGCACCCGGCTGATTTTTTGATTACTGTAGAGATGAGGTCTTGCTGCCCAGGCAGGTCTTGAACCCGCGGGCTCAGGCAATCCACTCACCTCAGCCTCCCAAAGGCGCGGGATTACAGGCTGAGCCACCGAGCCCGGCTACAATCTATATTTTTAATCTCCCCCACACCAACCCCCTCAACCTCACACCAATTTCCCACAGAACTTTTTGATGATGGGATTGTTATAAATCCAAGACTCGAAGTGGTCAAGGGCAGCTATGGACCCCGGTCTAATTATGACAAAAGCCAAAAGCTGTTGTGTTTCAGTTCCCTACTATGTGACTTGTTATGCTGTGAACAGAGGGATGGGGTGACAAGTTCAAGGAGACCAGGAAAAAGCTGGCTTCCCTCGTGATGCAGTCACTGTGAAGACATGTAGACCTGACTCCCATCAAGCACGCCGCTGTTTCCTTGCTGTGATTTCTTAGCAAGTTCTCCAGTTTACCATCATTTTGTCCTGTGAGCAGTTATCATGCACTCAGCATGCTGCAAGGTACACCAGGGGTCAGAGAGAAGTAAGACCTTGACCCTTACCCTTGAAGAGTTCAGAGTTGCTATGGTGCCAGGACAGCTGAAAACAGCAATTAGAGCAGATTCAGTCAGAATGGAAGGGCTGCAGGATGAGTTCTTCAGTGTGTGGCATTGGGAACATAAGTGTTCAAGCACTTGGAAGTTGAATCTTTTCTTCCCTTATTATGCTCAAATAAATTCCAGATCAAAAATTTAATACAAAATAAAATCATAGCAGTGTTAACAAAACACAAAGCATTCATATATAACATTTTACAATCAATTTATAATCATTTTATAATCATTTTATAATCAGAACAGTTTTTCTAAGCAGCTCATGAATCCCATAAGTTACACACACACAAAAGGCTGGAAAACTTGATCTTATGAAATTTTAAAACTTCTACAAGAAAAGAAAAAGTCAACCATAAACAAAATCAAAAGAAAAGGCAAATTTTTGCAGTCCTTATGGCATGTTCATATCCTTTACCCAGCAATTTCACTTTTTCTAAAAATGTACCCAGAGCAATACCAATTTTTTTTTTTTTTTTTTTTTTTTTTTGCGTCAGCGTCTCACTCTGCCATCCAGATTGGAGTGCAGTGGCATTATCATAGCTTATCACAGCCTTGACCTCCTGAGTTCAGGCGATCCTCCTGCCTTGGCCTCCCGAGTAGCTGAGACTATAGATGCATGCCACTACACCTGGCTTATTTTTTAATTTTTTTGTAGGGACAAGGTCTCACCATGTTGCCCAGACTGGTCTTGAACTCCTGGGCTCAAGCTATCCTCTTCTTACCTCGGTCTCCCAAAATGCTGGGATTACAGGCATGAACCACCTTGCCAAACCCATAATCATTATTGTAAGTTGTGGTCTACTTTATATCAGGTTCTATATATAATACTTTATCATCATTTTAATTCTCACAGCCACTAAATCAATGTACAGTTGACCCTTGAACAGCATGGGGTTAAGGGTGCCAACGATCCCAATACCTGCAGTCAAAAATGCAAGTATAACATTAACTCCCCAAAAACTTTATTAATAGCCTACTGTTGACTGGAAGCCTTAAGATAATATAAGCATTTGATTAACACGTATTTTGTCTGTTACATATTATAAACTATATTCCTACAATAAAGCAAGCTAGAGAGAAGAAAATGCTATTAAGAAAATTACAAGAAAGAGAAAATAGAATACTTACTATTCATGAACTGGAAGTAGATCATCATAAAGGTTTTCATCCTGTCTTCATATTGAGTAGTCTGAGAAGGAGGAGGAGGAGGAGGGGCCAGTCTTGCTGTTTCAGAAGTAGCAGCGGCAGAAGAGGTGGAGCAGGTGGAAGGCAGGCAGGAGAGGCAGGCACATTTGGTGTAACTTTAAGTGAAAAAAAAAATCCACATATAAGTGGACCCATGCAGTTTAAACTCATGACCAAGGATCAACTCTACTGGAAAGATCAATAAGACACATAAGACAAAGACAGCATATTGTCAAAATAGTAAAGTCATAATTCTATTTTTGTTTAAAAATAATAATTAGGCTGGGTGTGGTGGCTCATGCCTATAACCCCAGCACTTTGGGAGGCCGAGGTGAGAGGATTGCTTGAGCCCACAGGTTCAAGACCAGTCTGGGCAACTTGGTGAGACCTCATCTCTACAATAAATCAAAAAATTAGCCGGGCATGGTGGCACGTGCCTGTAGTTCCAGTTACTTGGAAGGCTGAGGTGGAAGGATTGCCTGGGCCCAGCAGGTCAAGCCTGCGGTGGCTGTGAGCGTGCCACTGCACTTCAGCCTGGGTAACAAAGTGAAACTCTGAATCAGAAAGACCCTTTAGTCAACTCTCTGACCATGCCCCCTCATCTTCCTCCCTGAAAACCTCCTTTCTGGCTTGTTTTCCCACATTGGTGCTCTACAGTCCATCTTCTCTACTGCATCTATTGTGATTAAAAAAAAAAAAAAATCCAAGACAGAGGTTTGCCCATGGCTGTACGACTGCCTTGTTTTTATTTATAATTGTAGACCTGCTTCCGTAAACTGGAAAATTTGCAAAACTTAGTGTTTTGTAGTTTATCTAAGAATAACTTTTACTTGCTATTATTTTTAGTGTGACACAATAACTTTGTATGATGTATTTCGATCTGAGTGGAATGCGATGCTTTAATATTAAAAAATGAACCACGCTTCATGGCAGCCTCTCCCTCATCCAGGGGACAAGGCAAACCTCTAGCCCTTTCCCACCTCTCCACCTTCTGCTCCTCTATTCCACCTTAACACACAGTCTGAGTCCCACACCAGCTAGGCCACTCCTCTCCATACAGGTCATACCCTTCTCTATACTACTCCTTTGCCCTCATCTGCTCCCTTTATCAAGAACTCACCTCTAGACCCTTCATCATCTGCAGTTACCTCCTCACCTTGGAAGATTCTGCTCAGACACCATGCTCTGTGTGGAAACTTATCTGCCTCTCCATCTCAACTTCAAGCCCAGGCAGAACTGGCTACTCTCACCTTTACATCTTTACTGTTCCATGTCTTGCTACTGTCCCACCTGAAGCACTCTATTGCATTTTTCTGTGTACCTGTCTGTCTTCCCCATCTGGACGCAAAGACCTAGCACAGACAATTGAGCCAAGTCTTCTGCTAGAGTGGCCCACAGTAGATGCTTAAAAATATCTCTTTTGGCAAATGAATGAATGGGCATTATCAACAAATGATCCAATAACAGCATATTTTGTGTGCTTTTGCACACATTTGCTAGGCTACCCTCCCACTGTTGATCCACCCCCACCTGACCTCTCTAGTTCACCCATGAGCATCAGCAGATGATCAGAGAGATTGGCCGCCTGGCTCACGTCCACTTCCTTCCACCCCCACTTATAAACTACTGGCTTTTCACATCTTACCCCATCCCCAGTGCATTTGTGACTCTTCCAAAATAAATTCAGGCCACTCTATTTAGTTCTGAGCTCTCATTCAGCTTGGTAGAGGACAAGGTTCACAGATTCTGTGGATTAAGTAGGACCAAGAGGATCCACATAGATTAGACCGTGAGCAGTGATTTTGACATCTGGCAAACATTCTTACACTGTCCCATCACATGCAACTCTGTAAATGGTGTGTGTGTTCCTGGCGCCCAGCTAAACCCAACCATCGATGACAAAAGGGTTTCATCTGTATTGTCCCTTTCCACTCTGCCGTGCCAATGTGTTTTCTAATGTGGCCATGCTACATTTTTCATTCAACATGCAGCTTACATTCATGAAAATAAAAAACAGACGGCTGGATTTCTGAATGCAACAGGGCCTCAGTCTGAACGCAGTTATGGGTCACAGCTTCACTTTAAGTCCTCAAAGGCCAGCCAGGCTCGGTGGCTCAGCCTGTAATCCCAGTGCTTTGGGAGGCTGAGGTGAGCAGATTGCCTGAGCCTGCGGGCTTGAGACCCGCCTGGGCAACTTGGCGAGACCTCATCTCTACGATAAATTTTAAAAAATTAGCCGGGCGTGGTAGCACGCTCCTGCAGTTCCAGCTAGTTGGCAGGCTGAGGCGGAAGGATCACCGGAGCCCAGCAGGTGAGGCTGTGGTGGCTGGGAGTGGCCACTGCACTCCAGTCTGAGAGACAGAGTAAGACTCCAACTCAAAAAATAATAATAATAATAAGTCCTCAGAGGCTATCAGGGAAGTACTCGTGCCTCTGAAGGGGCCTCTCCATCACTGTCAGTCCACTGTGGAAAGCTTCATAGGGTTCCCTGGAGGGAGGGGAAAGGACTGGTTCAGAGCAGGAAAGAGTCATGGGGCTTTTTAGTCACTGAGGCACAGCATTATTTTTCTTTCTTTCTTTTTTTGGATTATACAGAATTCCCAGACTCATCAGACAGACACATGCTAAAGGTGAAGAGTAGAAAAGTGAGAAAATTTCAGTCTCTGATTTTAGGAGGAAGAAGTTAACTACCTAAGGCTGGCTTCTCCTGGGCTAATCTCTCTCTGACCCTCTGCTTTCTCTAAAGCTCACATTGGTTTTTTGGAAAATGTGTATTGGAAAATGATAGGGGTAGGTGAATACTTGATAAAGTTAAACTGTATAATATACCTGCAGCGTTGAACCACATAGTGTGGCAGAGTATACAAACTGCTTTGCCACTATGATGGGTCTTGTTCTCTCCTGAGTTGTTGCCAAAAATAGGCAAGAAAGATAAAGGTTGGTTACATTTTTTTAGTAGTGTAAAAGGGTTGACTTCAGCTGTAAGAATAGCTCACTGTAATCTTCACTGGGCTCTGACTCTGGATTTTGTGGGTGTGGGCTTTGATCACAGTGACTTAGTGCTCTTCTCCCGTCCAGCAACATTATCTTCCAGAATAAAATATTTGCTTTGATCTGTCACAGATAAGTACTTTTACTCATTCTCACTGAAATCTCTAAAGTAATACAGGTGATCACACACCTGAGGTGTGTGAGCTTCAGCAAACATTTTTTTGCAGAGTTCTTGTTTACGTAAACTATTTACTTTTAGAAAAAAATGCCAGGACGCAGATAGGTGAGAACTGGTGCATAGACTGCACGGCAACTCAAGCTCAAGGCTCAATGCCATTCCCTTAACTTACCCTTTGTCTTGTGTTTGACTTGAGGGAGAGTGACCCCCAAATCAGATGTCAGCATCATCTGGTGGCCCAATGCACAATTCCACAAAAAAAAAGCTGCACCCACTAATGGAAGTCATCTTCTATGGCTGCTCTCCCGGAACCAGGGCTCAGACACAGGCTGGATCAGGATGATCTCATAGACACAATTTCTAGAGCTTTTTGAAGCATCTGACCCACTCTTTGAGGAGGGGAGGGCAGCTGAAGCTGGGAGAGCATCTTAGGATCTAGTCTGTGCCCATGGCACCCTGCTGTGATGGCACTGCTACCTCTGACAGTTCTAGCCAACAGAAGTGGTCTGAGGACATTTTGAGGAAACACTTCAAAACACAGTGAGGTGTGAGGCCGAACTGGGTTAAAGATTCTACTGTCTCTGAATCTTTTCCTTCCACTTAAAAATTGCATTTCTCATCATAAAAATCCAGTACCAGTATATGAGAGAATTTTTTT